>NW_026596040.1:982039-991709 GCF_907164565.1 Psammomys obesus | reverse complement strand
AGGAGGAAGCAGCAGCAGCGGCAGCTACAGTGGTATGCTGGTCTCCTCACAGGAACTTCCTGGAATAATATACAAAATGCTGTTACTGTAGTTTCCATCTGGAAATGATCTTGTTTGAAATTTTTACTGTGATTGTGAATTTCTTTAGTAAGGAAGAAGTATAGTTAAAGTATAAAAAGCCACACGCTGCTTCCTCGGAAATTCCTCAAATGGGGAAAATTAAACTCAAAACGTTAGAATTTAGCACTTCCTCCTGAGAATCAGCTTTAGGAGGAGAGAGAGGGAGGGAGGAGAGAGAGGGAGGGAGGGAGGGAGAGAGAAAAGGATCGACCCAACAAAATCAGAGTCTCTGGGAGGAAACTCTGAGAGCTGGGCTTGGATGTAGCAGAACCTCGAACCCGGGTCCCATTCTCTCCCTGACTTTAGGGGCAACGGCAGCAGGGGAGGGGAGGGGACAGCCTGGGAAGGGAGGGGAGGCATCAAACAGATGCAGGGGCCTGGGGGTCAGGATGTTGGCAGCGGGAGCCCACCCGGGGCGCTGGAAGCCAATTGCGAGTGATTTAGGAAATCGCAGGCCTGGGGCCGCCGGCAGGAAAGCCGTGATTAAGGGCAAGGAGAAGGGAGGAGCACATTTGGGACGCAGGCCGGAAGGGGGCAGGAAGCTGCGCTCATAAAACAATCTGACAATTACGTGTCAGTGGAGGAGAAGGGCTCTGGAAATTAGGGGCTGCCTCGGGCAGCAGTGAGCCGGGAGAGGAAATTCTGCTTGGTGCCAGGTGTTTGTCCTTCCACGTTTGGCTTCAGCAACGGGACTATGGATCTTAAACTCACGTAAAAGTGATTCTCCGGTGCCTTTGTACGCCCTGGGGTTGGTAGTGGTATGACCATGACCTCCCACCTCCCAGCCCCCACTCCCCTCCCCCTAGCACTCCTGACCCAGCCAGGTGCTCACCCGCAAAAATCTGCAGTGTGCCCAGGCCCGGACAGGTGAGCAACTAGATAGAGGTGGCCAAGCAAGAGTTCGCAAACAAGATGTTCTGTTTCCGGAGCCTCACACTCCCAGCGCTCCTTCCGTTTGGGTCTGAAGGGAAAGGCATCCCAGGCAGGCTGCTATGCCAAAGCAGGAGCTCTTCTCACCCGGTCTGTGAACCCTCCAAGAACCACCCTGCCGCTGAAATCACTGTGGGATTATGATACAGACTTAACGTTCCATATCCACCTGCGAGCCTCTGCTGAACCCTGGCCTGACTCTTTCTGGGTTTGCCTCAGGCAGACACACTCCCTCAGACCTTCAGGACCAGGAGTGTCCCAGCCTACACATTTGACACAGTACTAGTGAGATCCTACCCTTCCTCTTGGACCCCACCCTAGCCAGGGGGATCCTCTCTGAGGCAGGGGAATATATGTTCAGAGGCTCAGGAGAGAATCTGAGGTCCCGGAGGCACCCAGGAGGCCATGGGGGTGCTCCATTGCCTTGATTCTATCAAGCAGTACCAGTGAGGCCCTCGATAAATTACCTCACCATTCTAGCAACTCTGTATGGAGCAAATGACACTGTGGGCCAGACTTCAGTCCCCTCCTTAGATGGCACAAGCACCGAATGCTCGGCCCTACTTTGTTCTCAGAAGGCATTCCTGCTTTCCAGGCCTCTTCCTTACTGATTCTTCCCAAGTCACAGAGAACACAGGGCTTCCCCCTACCCTGTCTGTCATGCCTCAAGCTCCCTTGACTCTCCTTTAAGGAATTACACCCGCTAATGATGCTCCCTGTTAGATTTTTATAGGGGCAGGTGATCTCCTCAGTCACTCAATGACTCTACATTTACTGGCCACACATGACTAAGACAGGCCACATACACAAGACCAGCTAGGATTCCAGGCCCAGATTCTAGCTTTGTAGTTTTGGGTGAGTAACTTCACACCTTCTAACCTTAACTCCCTCATCTAGAAAATTTAGGTTTTTGTTTTAATTGGTGCAGGTGTCTACCAGAATAATGTATGATAACTACGTGTCTGGTTTTGGGTAGAGATTAAGTGATAGCTGCTATCGTTTTTTAATGTCTTCATTCTAAAACGTGAACAACCCAAATTGGACACAGTTATTCACTTACAACTGAACAAGCAGCCACAGTCATTAGAAACAGACAGTTAGGTAAAGAGGATGTTTATGTGCCTATTTCAGGAAATGTATTGATGAAGCAGAAACTGGAGTGGTGAGGAAAACCGATGAAGAGTCATTAAAAGTCTTCCTTTTCGTGAATGTCATCGAGGAACAAATGCTTGGTAGGTGAAAAGAAGAACACAGGAGACGGTCGCAGAGCAAGGGGAAATCCTGAAGGCTGAAGAGATGTATAGTTTCTGTTAACCAGTAAGTTTCTTTAGAGAGTTCTCAGTGGTGAGGACACACTCAGCTCCTTTTCAATGTCTGGCGCTGCCTGAGAAGACTTCTACGTAATGGATACCATCTCTGTGACCCAGGCTCTTTGCCAAATATAGAAAGATTCTCATGGGCCCCTGCGTTGACAATAGTTGATTAAAACATTACTCTATATACAATCAGGTAATTTGTTCTTCATGTTTCCTACTATACTGATCGTAAGATTGTATTAGTTTTTAATAATCATTCTGTGTCTTCAACACAGTAGTCATGTAAGTTCTTGATTCCATACAGATCTTCCTTAGAGTCTCCCATGTTATGTTCAGCGAGGCATTCAAATAAAATATATAAGAGGCCAGAAGGGGGCAGTGATGGGGCAGGGCTTGCTGGAGAAAGACAAACTGCTTATTATCCTAGATGGCTTCAGGACACACAAAACATTTGGATTGAGCCCAGGAGAGGGTGCTACCTACTTCCAAGACAGATGATGCTCCAGGAAAGCCTGGCAGGGCCTGTCACCTGAGTGAGGCTGGGGCCAGGCCTCCCAGACAGCCCTTGCACCACCACCGCTGACAACATGCCACTTGCCAAAGCCTCCTTGGATACAAAGCACTCCTCTTCTATTCCAGATGGGCAGCAGGCAGGAGTCTAGGGAGCATGAGAATGGCAACAGAGCAGATGCAAAGAGGACACAGAGACAGACTTCAGACAGGGTTCTTGTTTCCTTCCACAAATGGACCCAGCAGCTGCTGCGCCTCAGCAACGGTGTGGGAAACCCTCGACCACCTATGCTGTTCCCGAGGCATGCCCCAAAGCCATGTGTTCAAGGAGGCAGAGCTAAGCATGTAGAAAGCACGGGGTCTGAGGAAGTCCTGACTTTTTTACTTTCTCCAAGTCTGGCGCTCTTCCTGAACTCTGAGGAGTGTCTGGAGGTGGTCTTTGTGACACATTGACGCTTCTTTGCCAAAGAGCCTCAGCCCCTACCCTCTTCTCACAAGAGTCTATCCTTTCTGTCTACACCTTAGCTGGTAATTATCATGGCTGCCTTTACAGTAAGAGGGAGAAGTGATGCCCGATCTACACAAACAACAGAAAGCCACTAAAGCTGATCGACCACCTCCTCATTTGTCTTTTGAAAGGAGAAGTGTCCTGCTCTTTCTGAACAGAAACACGAATAACCAAAGAAATGTGAGCAAGAAACAACGGTAATGTCCAGCTGTGGTCCCCGTGGGACTCTGAGTTAAAAGCAGCCTAGGCTGTGCTGCCAGAGGAGTAAACCCAGAAGGCACTCTTTACATTCTTCCAGGCTTATTTGCTATCAGATGCAGCTCTGTGGCTGTCTCCTACCTGTGCCCTGGCAGTTGCCTGGAGTGCGAGACGGATCTGTTGCAGCAACGTCTTCAACAACACAACTGCCAGCAAATGTCTACTGATGGGAAGGTGATTAAATAAATTTTGGTATGTCTACTACAGGATGGAATACCATGCAGACAGCACACGGATACCATTTTAGAAAAAAAAAAAAACAGTTACAATATAATCAGAATTGATGAGCAATAGAGCGTGTGGTGTATACCCATGATCCTAGAACTGGAGAAGTAAGATGGTGGCTGCTGGTTTTTCTTCCCCCCCCCCAACTTTCTGAAGATTAGCTCATCACCCCAACCTCTGCAGACAGCACAGGCCAGAAGATCATCCTGCTTTGTCACAGATGTCAAGGAGGCCAGGAGTTATTTAGAGACAAGTCTTGCTGAAACGCTGACATTGAAGACAGTGTGACATCCTGGAGTCCCCCCCACCCCCATGCTCTTCCCACACTGACACCGGCTCTAGACTCTTGAACATAATAGGTAGGACATACTAACGATGGTGGGACAGGAACCATGCCATTCCCACAATGGCTCTGCAATAAACGTCAATGGGATACAGTAGAACTGGCCTGTGATGTCATTCACACACTATTTCCTGTGAATGAGACAATCTGCACTGGAATAGCGGGCTATTTATGCTATGGGAAAAGCCCATGAGGCTTCAGGTTCAGGCTCCTTGCGAAAGGAATTTGCCAACTGATTATACTGGGTCCCTAGGGAGGACCACAAAAGAGGTAACAGTCAGGGAGGAACTGGGACTGCAGAACTCCCCAAGGTTAGGATGGCAGAGTCTCTGCTCCCACGCAGGCTGTGGCTGGCCGTCCAGTTCCCGCCTGCAAGCAGCCTCTAGAGCCACCCCAGCACCCGGCCCTCTCCTGCCCAGACTATGCCTAAAATTTTCTGATAGACTTCCTAGAAATTGAGGGCTCTCCCCTAGAAATGTGGAGGAGGGGGCTCTCTCTTTTATGTCATCTTGTCTTGCTGGACAGCTAGTCAGCAGAAAAAGCCAAACGTTTAAACTCTGAAGTTAAAAAAAAAAAAAGTTACTTTATGGTTCTTCGATCAATAAATTGCAGAGGGTACAGAAATAAAGAAAAAGAACATTAGCAGGAAGGCAACAGACTAAACAAGGCCCCGGCAGATGACTCAGAGTGGGCTCTCCAAGCCGGCTGGCAGACTTCCCTGGGAACCATGGAGCACAGGAGCTTCCTGCTGGAGGGTCCTTGGTCATTCAGGTTCAGCATCTGCATCACTTGACATTGACCCCCACCCCCACCCCCCGCGGCCTTATCCTCTTGGGCTTTGGCTAGTGCTGTGGTCATCCTTACCTGTGAAGGTCACAAGTTGGCCCTTCATCCTCATCTATGCATTGGCCTAGGTGGACTCTCTCCTACAGCTTTGACAAAGTTCCAATACATCCCCAACACCCACTCTTCTTGCCTTTCTCCCAAGCCGCCTCCCACTACTCTCTCTACCTCTCTAAATAGCCATGGTGTCTGTGAAATGCTCACTCTGAAAGCCTTCTGCCCTCACATCCCACTTCAGTCCCCCCCCCACACACATTCTATGAGCCCTGACTACATAGCATTTCTAAAATCTACCACTATCCCTGCATAACTACATAAGCTTTTAAAACTGCCCTCAGGGACTGGAGAGATGGCTCAGCAGTTAAGAGCACTGGCTTCTCTTCCAGAGGACCTGGGTTCAATTCCCAGCAGCCACATGGAAACTCACAACTCTCTGTAACTCCAGTTCCAAGGGATCCGACACTCTCTGAAGACATAAATGCAGGGAAAACACCGATGAACATAAAAAAAAATAATAATAATAATAAATGAAATTATTAAAATGGCCCTTAGCAGGGGCTTTGGCTCTGAACACCTCGAGGGCTTCCTTTCATAAGGAGCAAAAGCTACAGCAGGGGCATCGCTTGCCTGTCCTTCCTGACCAGACCTACTACAACCTCCCCCTGCTCACTGGCTTCACCTCTACCTCCATGCCAGGGCCAACTAGGCATCATGCTTAGGGCTGTGCCCTGAGTTATTCCCCTGTCTGCAACCTTGTCCCCTTCACCCTGCTTTCCTTCCTTGTACTTTACTCTAGTTGACGGAAAATGCATTTCCTTTTTCCAGTCTGTCCCTCTCCACTGGAATGTGAGATCCACGGATACAGCATTTTTTCACTTGAGAACTGCGCCTGGTACAGAGCGGACAAATATTTTAAAAATGAATAATGCCGCATGTGGCCTAGTTAACATGAAGCTGAAATCCAAACAAACAGCAACAGTGATGGAAAACCTGATTACCTACAAGAACACGTGCTACGTCTTTTTTCAGAACCGACCTTCTGAAAAGCAGCTGTGGGGCCGGCAAGATGGCTCAGAGGGTAAAGGCACTTGCCACCAAGCCTGATGACCTGAGTTCGATCCCTGGGTGGGACCCACAGGGTGGAAGGAAAGAACAGACTCCCTAGTTGTTTTCCAGTCCCCACAGGTGCACCGTGGTAGGCATGCCAACCCTCCCCCCAAATAAATGAATGAACAAATAAATAAGTAAATTTATTTTTTTAAAAAACTTTTTTTAAAGAAAGAAAAGGAGCTATGGACGAAAGGGAGTAGGGTATGCACAGGAGGGTCAGGAGTTTGAGTCCAGTCTGGCCTACACAGTTGGTAAATACTAGCCTGAGCTACACTTGGAGACCTCTTCTCACAAACCTCAAAGCTGGGGCTACAGCTTAGTGGCACACTTGCCTGTTTTAAGCACAGTGACTCTAGAGTCTCGCCCATCCCCATCCCTTCTAAATCTTGCATTCTATACCAAAGACATGTATTTCCCTTTTTACATACTAATACAAGCTGTGGTTCTTGGAGCAGCTAACTTATGACACACTGAACGACAAGCTCTGCTTTTCGTGTATACATGTATATGCAATGGTACATGTGTGCCTATGTGTTTGGAGGCCAGAATTGACATCCAGTGTCTTCTCATATTGCTCTGCACCTTATTCTTTGAGTCAGTCTCTCTACCTAAAACTGGAGGTCACAGACCCTGCTAGATTGGCTGGCCAGCAAGCCCCCAAGAACCCTTTGTGTCTGCCTTCCTTTCTAGCACTGGGATTACGGGAGTACACAGTCATGCCCAGCCATACTGAGCCTTTTACGTGGGTGCTGGGGACTGAATACAAGGTCTCATGCTTGTGTGGCAAGCACTTTACCAAACGAGCCTCATGTGCAGCCCTAAAGGATGAGCTATATACTTCATTAAAAAGAGCAGCTGGGGCTGAAGGTGAGGCTCAACTGTAGAGCCTCCCTGGATTCATGTCCCAGTACCAGGGTGTGGGGATACCAGGGTGGGGAAGGGACTGTGCCACACGCAGATTTAATGGTCGATAACGTGCTCTGCTGTGTGGCCGGGACACACCTAGTCGATGCAGATGAATTCTCACGGGTCTCCGAAATCAAATGTCTGTGATTCTTTCTAACCCATCCTTGAATCTGTGGCTGTTTCAGTACACTGCCGACAAGCAGCGTGCCTTCAGTTTATTGGAGTTGGGGAATGTTCCATGTGGATTCCTTGGTTGACAAAGCTGAATGAAAACACAGAGCTCCTTAAAATAAAAATAGACCAGCTTGGAAATCGCAGGGGATTCGGCTCTTGCTATCCCTCGTGGTGGGAACGCACACTGTCATTGCAGTTTCCTATATCCTTGGCAGGACTCAGTGTCCATTTGGAATAGTAATTCCCCAGCTTTCAGTTTGGGAAGGAAGGAAGGAGTCAACTGCATTCCATCAGAGTGGCTCGGCAGAATCTCAAAAAGCCAAAGCTTAAATGTCCATAATCTCCCAAAGGGAAGAAATGGTTCCTGATGACTCTCGCTGGTTAAGAATCTGCTAGGGCAGGCTCTGCTGTTCATTGGATAAGATTCTGGTCCCTGCATTAGGTGCTTTCCCTGCCCCCTTACACATCAATTTTTCAAAGTCCAGGCCTTTCAAGCCTGAGACTTCCAAGATGTGCACTTCTGCTTCCTTCCTCCTCTGCTTCCATGTGCCTCCTGATTTAGAACCTGGAAACTGAGAGGCAGGCCACCAGATTGCCCTCAGAGGTTCTAATCTGCTGTCACAGAAGGGTAGGACTCTGTTAGGGTAGAAACAATAGAGTAAGAGGCTTCCTCTTAAGAGTTGTGGAGCAGCCTGGCTGAGAGGCATGTCACCAGGGAATGACACAATCCTAGGGGTGCTGAAGGCTGACAAAGCCGTGACTCTGTGGATTCTGCTTCCCTCACCTCCACTTTTGGTTGGAACAAAGGGAGTTGCGTGCACACAGTTACATTCCACAAGCAAGTCATTTCCTCTTCCTGTGGGAAGGGCCCCCCCGGGGGGGGGGAGCAGAGGAAGAGTCTACACACCACAGACTATGGTGAGACCACCATATCCCCCCTCCCTCCCAGGTCTCTCCGCTCTTCTCTACTTGATGCAAACATTTTACAAAGCTCTCGCATCCCTTGTAAAGATACTCTGCTTTCTCCAACAAAATTATGGAAGGATTTTAATTGTAGTTGGAATGTGAGGTGCTGAAGAGGGGAACTGGCTTTTCACAAATTCTAGGAAATGGTCTGCCCCTGAACTACACCCCAGCCTGGAAGAATTTTTAAATTTCCCCTCCAAATATATTTGGCTCCGAGGAACTAATGTCTAAGAAATCCTTAGGAAATGAGAAAATCCAAGGTACAGATTGTTTTCAAATGCAATAAAGCTTTAATGAACAATAAATATGAGAACTACTTGAGTAGAAACAACGCTAGCCACTGTAAGGATCCAGACAGTCACTAATTTAAATGCTGCTGGGTTTATTTTCATACACTAGAAAATGTATTCATATTTCATAAATACATTATATTTACAAACACACTGAATGCAGTATTTCTCCCCCTTTTACCCCCCCCCGTGATAAACTATTTTCCATGCCTGCTTAAAACCAATTGGCTCTGAGCTCTGTGCCCACAGAGCCTTGCAGAAACAGCAGACTGGGAAGTAACTAGTTCTGTCTCTAAAGCAAGACTAGTAACCATAACATAGTCTAAAAAAAAAAAAAAATCACCACAAACCCCAAGTAGTGAACACAACCTGAGCAGAAAGTGGGTTCCATTGGGCCACTCTTACCAGCCAGAAGGCTCTAGGATTAGCTGGTTTTGCCTACACCCTTCTTGTCTCCCTGCTATAGGAAGCAGTAATCCCACCACAGTGGGTTATATTTTTCAGGCCCACTCTCAGTCCCTGGGGACTCTCCTCCAGGCTGTGTCCTTCCTAAACCACTTAAATCTCATTTCTTCTGCAGCTGACTTTTTTTCCCCCAAGATGTTAACAATTTCTGTGGAACCATCTGGATGTTATTAAGAAAGTGTCCCGAGTCCTCTGAGGCAGCTGGCTGTGGCCTCTTGCCTTGTTTCCTGTGTCCTGGATGTCTTAAGTTGACTTTCATAAGAAATTTGGAATATTAACTTAAAAAAAGAAACAGTCGGTATTTTTCAGCATTGAGCTCTTGCAGCTTCAATTCCCCAGTTGGGACTTCTCATACTGAGTTCCCATCTTTGGCCCCTGCTCTGGGAAGGAGAAGCTCGTCTATTTTAAAAACAGAAGGCGCCCGTGGTCAGGGGTGAACCAGAAATCCAACCGTCTCTGCTTTCCCTACTCAGCTTCACAAAACCCCATTATGTTCTTGCTGCTTTACCATCTTCAACACATGCAACCTCTGTTCCACACTGAGACCCCTGAATCCCTGTCTAAAAAGTAAACACCAGTTGGTTGAACCCTAGAAGATTTTCTCCTAGCATATGAGGGAAAATCATGAAAAAAAAGAAAGAAGGAAAAAGAGGGAAGGAAGGAAGGAAGGAAGGAAGGAAGGAAGGAAGGAAGGAAGGAAGGAAGG
>NW_026596040.1:981585-982029 GCF_907164565.1 Psammomys obesus | reverse complement strand
AGGAAGGAAGGAAGGAAGGAAGGAAGGAAGGAAGGAAGGAAGGAAGGGGCGGGCAATCAAGGCAGATGACAAGTTCCTAGAATGTAGACTAACATGAAAAGGTGGGATACATCACTTCTTTGTTACCCACTAACCAAAAGCACCTAGATCAGGATGTTCCATGGTTCCATTACTATTTAGAGTGTGAAATGGGGTTAGGGCATTGGCTTGCTTCATTCTTGGATATGTATTCATCTGTTAAGTCTTGAGTTTCAAACCTGGACCAATTGACTTCCTCCATCCCTATAAAACATATGTTCATCCATATCTTTCTATGCCGTCACCTGCAACCAACTCATCAGCCTTTGCATTCACTAACACGGTCGGCATTAGCACTCTGTGTGGTTTCGTTGGTTGGTTGGTTGGTTGGTTGGTTGGTTGGTTGGTTGGTTGGTTGGTTGGTTG
>NW_026596040.1:974958-981575 GCF_907164565.1 Psammomys obesus | reverse complement strand
TTGGTTGGTTGGTTGGTTGGTTGGTTGGTTGGTTGGTTGGTTGGTTGTCTGGTTGGTTGGTTGGTTGGTTGGTTGGTTGGTTGGTTGGTTGGTTGGTTGGTTGGTTGGTAAGGGTGCTGCAGACTGACCAAAGCTTTAAGCATGCTAGGGTAGCATTCTACTGCTGGGATATTTGAAGTGTCACCTTGTCAATGTTATAGAGTTACGAGCTTGGAGCACTTTAAAGTTATGACTTTACTTTGAAGCGTAAGTACAGAATGGCATTCTCCAAAGACTGCCTGACTCCACCTCTCTGACACTGGTAGGAAACAAACAAGTCCCTCTCCATTTTGAGTCCCTCAGTAAGGGAAACAACCTGGGCTTTGACTTTCAGACTTTCTTTGTGACAATGCTCAAGAATTTAGTGTCCCCTATATGCTTTGTAATAGGTACTTGATAGGTGGTCTTAAAATAGGAATACTAGGATGTAAGACCTAAGATTTCAAGGTATAAAAGGAACAAGAAGTATATAATGACTCAGTTGTCAAAATATTGTCAAATTTGCCTTCTTCCTAAACATTTCTTTCTGGCTCACTTGAAATTAATATAAATGTGGTGACAATATTTCCTTAAATAATCTCTTAAATATTTTCACAGTATCATTATCAAATCCAAGGCATTTATTATTGAAAGAAATTATTTAATACACAATTCATTTAAATTTTCTTAACAGTCATCAAATGTATACGGTATACACATTTGTGCCCATGTATGTGCAGCTGTGTTTCACCTATGAGTGCCATATGCAGGCCAGAAGTCAGCTTCAAGTGTCTTCCTTGATCACCTTCCACCTTGCAAATTTTAATTTTGATTTGTGCATGGATGTCACATGTGTACAAGGTGAGAGTGCTTCTATGTGCATGTGGAGGCCAGAGGCTGACATGGTGCCATTCTTGACCACACTCCACCTTATCTTTTCCCAAATGGGGTCTCTCGCTAAACAACACTCACTAGTTGGCTAGAATGGCTGACCAGTGAGCTCTGGGGAATCCATCCATCTCCATTTCCATTCCACTAGGGTTGTGGCTCTCTGTGGGTGCTGGGAACTAAACTCAGGTTCTCAGGCTTTCCAGGAAGGCACTTTGCTGACCGAAATTTCCAGCTTCTACCTTATTGTTTGAGACAAGGTCTCTCACTGAACCACTAGGCTTGCTAGAGAATGAGCCCCCAGGATCCTCCTGTTTCTACCCTCCTAGTGCTTAGCTGCAGGTACATGCCACCATGCCTGGCTTTTATGTGGCTGCTAGGGAATCTGAAGTTCATGTTTACACAAGTAAGTACTGTACACTTGCCATCAACCAATCTACTCTCAGTCTTTGTGGACTCGCCTGTTCTGGACATCGTATATGCATGAATCATACGTTCGGGGTCCTTGGCATGGTTTCAGGGCTTACCACGTTTTAGGCAGTGTCTGTTATTCATCAGTACTCTGGTTCTTTTTTTTTCTCTTTTTTCCTTTTCTTTCTTTCTTTCTTTTTTTTTTTTTTTTTTTTTTGGAGAGAGAGAGAGATGGGGGAGATGAACCCAAGCTCTGAACTGCTAAGTAGCCAACTACTGCCTTGAACTCTGGTCCTTCTGCTTCTACTTCCTAAGTGTGGCACAGGTAGGAACCACTATGCCTGGCTTTATTTGGGGCAAAGATGGAATCTATGGCTTTGTACCTACTAAGCAAGCCCTCTACCAACTGAGCTAGACCCTCAGCCCTTTATTTCTACTTCTCACTGAATAGTATTTGATGGCTGTGTCACATTATCACCTGACAGACATTTGGATTCCTCTACCGCCTATGTTTGCCTGTTTTCTGAATCAGGATCTAATGAAGGGCTATATACTACATTTAGCTGTCATGGCACTGCTTTCCTTTAATCTAGACTCTACATCATTAATTCTGGAACATGAGTGCAGATCCTGCAACATCTTCCTGTTTTCCTCTTTAGCAGTGCAATGCTGAAAGAGCATAGGCTGGTTGCTTTGGAGAGTGTCCTCACAGACTTGTCTGCTTTCTGTTATGGTTCAAGTTATTGCCAACTTTGGCAATAACCCTACATGGCTAAGGCATGTATGTACGTTACTGATACTGAACCATATCAGCACACATGTGGTATCTAGTCATTAATCCTGAGTTTAGTCGTTGTTGACATAGCTAGCCAGATCTCTCACTAGGACACAAAAGACCAAAGAAGATGCTGACTAACCCTCTAGCACTGCTTGCTTTTATCACCAATTGTAGAGGTCATGGAGCTAAAAGGGATGATGTTTGACCATTATCTGCAGCAAACAACATCTCTGACAGATGGTCATGACGGTAATGTTTGCCCAAGTAGCTTTTTCAGGAGTTTGGTAACTCAAAGCAGCTGAAACCCCTCACTTGGGCATCTGAACATATCCAATGGGTGACCTACTGATGTCAAAGGACCAAAGTCTACCCTCTGAACACACTAATGCCATTAAGTTCTGAACATGGGCCCTAGGAAAAGCCATAAAGGTTGACTGCATATGTGAAGTCCATTAATGACTCCACTTTTTCTCATCTCCTGTCACCTGTCCTCACACCATAAATGACCAATCATTAACCCAAAGCCCTGTTCTTGGGAAGGTGGATTTGAGAACTGGGTTTCCCATTTCCTTGTACTTGGCCCCTCATGAACAAACTCACTTTTGTAGTGACTGACATACTATGTGGGAGATGAAATGAGCTTGGTTCAACAATACACACTTTTCTTTTGCATGATAATAAGCTCAGGGAAACTGTGTGGATACCGTTTTCTTAATGGTTTTAATCATCATTATCACCATCTGCCACCATTTCACAGTAGCTGGATGGCACCTAGAGCCTCATGCTAGATAAGTACTCTACCACTGAGCTAGATCTTCAGCCCTCCAGAAATGGTTTCAGCATGCAGTGATGAGCACTGTCTGAATTCATTATCACCACAGGGTTTTTTTTTAAAATAAAGATACATTCATTGTACCAACATCATGAAGCATACTTAGACAAATCAAGGCAAGTATGATTTATCTAGGTATGCATCCCTCCCCTAGCCCCCACAAGATCTTGTGATATAACTCAGTCTGCCTGTGAACTCACCATCCTCATGCCTCAGCCTCCTGAGGTCTGGATTGAGTTATACCTCTTGTGTCCAGTTTCTAGGCAATATAATTAAATAGAATCTCCACTGTATATGTGGGCCTATTTTTAACAAAAGTATCTTATTCAGCCCATAACTGTATTATAAAGGCTCTAAAACCAGTAATTTGACTTTTCTGATTCTGTAATTTCTTCCATATATAGTCTCTGATACTTTGTGAAAGAAGGAGAAGAAAAGAAGAGAAAATAAAAAAGAAAGAAAGAAGGAAGACGTTTTCCCTAATCCATCCTACCTTCTTAACCACTTTGAACTCAAAAGATAGGTTTTTGTTTTGTTTTGTTTTGTTTTGTTTTGTTTGTTTGTTTTAGACTTTGTCTCACTCTATAAACCTTGCTGGGGACTCACCATGATGACTGGGCTGGCCTTGAACTCATAATAGATCTAGCCAACTCAAAAGATTCTCAGTACTCAAATGCAAGCCAGATGTGGTTGCCTGCCTGCCTGCCTGCCTGCCTGCCTTTCCCTCCTCCCTTCTTTTTTTCTCCTCTCCCTCCCTCCCTATCTTTCCCTCTCTAGTGCCATGGCTCAGCCTGGGGCCTCATTCAAGTTCAGTTCTACTACTTAGCTACACCCTGAGGCTTTTCTCCCTCTTCTTTTCACCTGTTCTTCTCTGTCTTGAGCTCCTACCCCAATCAAAGTCCCTTTGCCAGGTTTGCCTTCCCTAAGGCCATGAACAGAGCCAGCCCCTCCCATGACCTGTTCCCATCATATCCTGTGCTTCTCCACAGAACACAGTAACCTGACAATTATGCATCTTCACTTGGTAATTAGACGTTTCATGTGATCCTCCCCTGGTGAAACAGAAGCACCCGGGGCAGTAACCAGGGCTTTTTGCCACATGCCTGGTGCCAACCCAGAGTCTGCACATAGTGGGCAATCAAGAAATGTCTGTTCCTCAAATGCACAAATGAAAGAATGAAAAGGAAAAGTTAACTTTATTACTGAACAAGACTGAACAGAACGCAGAATCCATACAGAAATGAATACGGAATCAAGTTCATTACTGACATGAATAATTGGAAACCCCATTTCCTGTTCTCATCATCTTTCGTGGGGTCCTTGAAAAGATAGTTTGCATAGAGGAAATTGCACTTTTAATGACAAATTTGGGGACAATCTGCTCAGAATAGGCAGGAATTCATAATGAAATTAGGCCTGCTCAGGCTGCTCTCCTCCTACTTCCTTCCCGCCCGGCTTCAGCTGGCATCTCTCTCTGCGGCAGCAGCAGCAGCAGTGGCAGCATCCTCTCCATGCTGTCTCTTGCCAAGTTCATCAAACTGGCACTGAGCAGGAGAGCACCCGGTTAGGAGAGAGAATGCTTCCCTTGGGACATCATTAAAGATGTGTACCCCTAAGTTAAGGGCATTTATTGCCATCTTAAATTGGTCCTTAAGCCTCCTTCACATCCTAACCTCGGGCCAAAGAAGCATCTAATTTCACAACCAGACCCTATGCACTTGTGTTTGAGGCGAGGCTGTTTTGTTTTCAACATCTCTTTTTCCAACTTGGCAGCGAAACTAAAAAAACTAAAAGAATAGATGTGAAGGACTGAGAATAGCAAGGCCTCTACGAGCATTTCCAGGACCACATATTGACCATGAATTTGAGGTAGCATTACAGAACTGAGTGGGCCCTGAGAACTTGATACACCCAACGGTTCACCCCTTAATACTATTGCCTGCATATTAGGATAAAGAACAAACACATCAAGAAGTTTTAACTTTTCTATTTTAGCCGAACAAAAAGACATCCTGGCATCTAAAACATCTACACATCTTCAAAATCAAGAGAAATATTCATTATAACTCTTAGAAATCTTTGTATCCATTTTATTTACTTATGAAACTATGATTTTGGCCTCACCCTAAATTCAGAACTTTTGACAGGTCAATGACAGTGGTAACCTGGCACCTAATTGGATTTTCAAGTCCCCTTTGTTAGGTGCGGAAGGGTATTTGTGGCTCACTGGGTTCAAGTCTCTGCTCCATCACTTAGAAGCTGAGACATGGAGAATTCAACATTCTCCCTTCTATGCCTCAGTTTGCTTAACTGAAAGGACAGAGACAAGGAGGAGGAGCTAGGTTGAAGGCTAGATGTCCATGAGCTTGAAAACCATGCTAAGAACAATGCAATTTACCACTGAGGATTCACCCTCAGGGTCACATACAAAGAGAGAAGGCATGAAGGAGGGACAGAGAACCAACACAAGCATGATGGTTAGATTGATGGGACCCAAGGAAGGGAGACCACAGGAGGCTTCTAGAATTATCTAGACAAGAGGGAAGGGGACAGGAATGGAAATATCATTAGAGTATGAAAAAAAAAAATGAAAAAAACAAAAAACAAAAAACTCTGATCTGTAAAACATTTGAAAAGGCTAAAAGGTGAGGCAGTAAGGCGGGGTTGGTTTAGATACCCATTATCACATGGATCCATCCCCAAAGGCCTTTAAAAGTACTGTCATCACAGCAGCTCAGAGAGTAGAAAGGAGGTTCTGAAAGATAACGGTGTTCTCAAGGGCCAGGATAAGGTGGAAACAGCCAGAACTAGATGTGGAGCCTGTCTCACGGCAAAGGAACTGTCCTGCTTTTCAGAGAGGAGGACCAGGAGATGAGACAGGAAGCCCAAGGTTTCATGCTCAGGAGACCAGAGGCCATTAACTGAGATACATAGGAGCAGATAGATAGGGAAAGATGGGAAGTTCAGAACTTGACCTTCTTGAATAGGACAACCTGCTGGTATCCTTTAGTATATACTGCAGATATGGAAGAAGCTGAGCTGGGAACATAGAATAATCTTTCTGGTCTAAGCCATGAGGAGAGATGAAATCAGAAAGAGTAAATATAAAAAGAGCTGAAGCCAGAACCCCAGGGAACACTGACTGTTAGGGGCTCACTAAAGAACAGGAGGCAGAGATGGACCTCAGAAATGCTGGGGGAGAGGGTCATGAAGAGCAAGTTTCAAGAGCAAATTGGTCAACCAAGTCTAAGGCAGCACAGGAGACAGGAAAGAAATCTATGATGTTCCCTGAAGTTTACGTCTAGGATGTCACCAGTGGCCACAGTGAGAACTCAGTGAACTCTGCCCTCTAGCAGAGGCCACCTCTGCAAAGAACTGCAGACAGAGGAAATCAACGGCCCCGAGAGACTTCTGTTGGTTTATTTAATATGTGGAGCACGAACATGTTTATAGGTGGAGGGGAAGAAGCCCACAGAGATGGAAGGATTTAATCAACAGGAAAGACCAGAGATTCCAGGGAGAGGATGGGAGGAAGGGGGGAGAGAGAAACTAAGATCAGCAACTAAAATGTATTTAATAGTTAAAATGAACTAAGTCATTTAGTCATTCTGAAGTTGCAATGAATAAAATCTGGGAGAGTCCTTGTGTGTGTGTGTGTGTGTGTGTGTGTGTGTGTGTGTGTGTGTGTGT
>NW_026596040.1:944479-974948 GCF_907164565.1 Psammomys obesus | reverse complement strand
TGTGTGTGTGTGTGTGTGTGTGTGTGTGTGTGTGTGTGTGTGTGTGTCTGCAGGCATACATGTATGCGTACCTATGTGTACCGAAGAACTCATTAAACAGAACAAGAATGGCTTATTCAACTGGTTAGCCATGCCTGGAAAATCATCTAGGGGGAGACTTAGGTTCTTGTTTTCTTTAGTCCTTGAGATGGAGCCCAGGGCCTGGCACATACTGGGAAAGGTCTCTAAACTATGCCCCTATCCCTAGATTCTTACAATACACCAAAACACCACATTGCAGCTGGGTCAAAGACTGGAATCTGTGTTGTAAAACTATGCATGAAAATACCGTTCAAATACATAAGAAAGCAACTGTGTGCTTTTGGATGGGGACGATCCCTCTAAATATCTGGGTACGTGTGAAGGGAATCTGAACTAGAATTCTTCGAGTTTGGCTCAGTCTCACAAGGGGGTGACCTATCATGGCTGGGATGTGTGAAGGGGGAAGAGCAGAAGCATGCTGGGGAATCTGATTTGCCTGGAGGTAGAAAGGCCTTCAGAGAGCAGCTGCATCACTCAGGGTAAGATGGCAGGGAAGAATCAACAGAAAGACATGGATGGAAACAGACAAGGCAGCCACGAGGCATAAAACCTTCTGTCCCCCAAATGATTTAGGCACAGCAGATGAAGCAGTACCAACCGTGGCCGTCACATGACTGCCACTTCTTATTTATATGTGGCTGGATCCACACATAATAATTCAGTTAACAAATGACTCGGAGGGAGGATTTTGGTGAGACGGCGGTGGTAGCCGCCCAATCTTTGAATGTCCCCAGATTCCCACATAAGAAAATTTCCATTCTAAAATGGGAGGACAGGTGGATGACCAAGAAATATTGGGCTAAATCAAGACTGCAATCCAACAATGGAGATATTAAATCCTGTGGGTCAGAGTGTAGCGTGGGGCAGATGGTGTCATGGCATAAGCTTGGGCAGCCCTGCTGCTATGCATTGTTCCTAAGCCTGCTTTGCTTGGTGCCTACAGCTTGCTTCAGCAGATGACTCATGTTCCTGGCATCTCTCACTTCCTGGGGTCTCCGCTGCATCTTAGGGTTTGCCCTAAAAGCTTTCTTTATACACAGACTATTCAGCAATTCCTACAATAGTTTGCTGCTGCTACCTTGTAATGGAAGTTTTGGTTTCTTTGTAAACTCGGTTATGTGATGTAAATGTGTTTTGGTTTTAATCCCAAGTGTGGGATTTCAGTGTGGGATTTTAGTTTGTCCACAGCTGCTAACTGTCTCATTCGGAGTGTGGCTTTTGCCAGCTGGTAAAGGCCTGCCTTGGGCAGCCAGGAGACAGGCCTGGTCTGGGACTCTGAGGGATACTGAGTATGGGAGCTGGGAGGCAGAAGGCATAGCATGCAGGGTTGGCAGTTTTAAAATGAGTGCTGTACCACCAATCCTTTGACCTCACAGGCTTTTCTCTAGAATCTAGGTTGTAAGCTTTCATGACCGCATCACTTTTTCATTCTCATATCTGCAAAACCAACACCGGCTGGATGGCGTGGTGTTTGATACTTTTCTATGGCTGTGATACAACGCCATGACCAGGGCAACTTAACAAAAGAGAGTGTTTCGTTCGGCCTACAGTTTTAGACCGTGAATGCTAGTGTGTGCGTTCCTCAAAAAACTAAAATGAGAGATGTCTGAAAATATCATATGGAAAACTACTGCTGTAGAAGCTTCTTAAAATATTTATGTATGCATATATAAAAGGAGTTAGCCTATAGTAGGAGAACAATGCCTTTGACAGACTTCATAGCATGGGGAATGGATGGAATCCTGAATGAATGTGTCCTACTGAGGTGAGCATTGCCATGCCAAGAACCCTAATGCCTCAGCTCCACAGATCAGCTCTGAGGACCTGCAACGCCTTTCCCTGATCTGAGGGAGTTGATGACCATTGATCTCTAGCTAAAACCAGTGTGTGGAGAAAATATTAACCGAAGTTTTCTCCCTCCAGATGACTGCAACCTGAGTCAGCTCCCTACAGAGACCTCCCACCGAGATTAGTTTAACTCGCCTGATTCAATGTAAATGACAAATACATCGAGTTTCCCAGCTACTGGTACATCTCCACCAGAGCCCACAGGCCACTCAGACTTTTCTGTATGTGTCATTTTCTGTATCTGTCATTTCTTTATTCCCCGTTGTCCCAGTTAGGCTAGTCCCAAAGCCATGCAGGTTGTGACACCACAAACCATCAAATAAAAATCTCAGTGCTGGGTCTGGGTTACTTCTCTTTGAGCTATTGGTCAGTGGGGCTTCCCCACACATTGCAGGCCGTTGCCATCGCTCTTGGTTACTCTCAGAACTTGATGATAAAATCCAGTTTCTGAAGACATCACTTGTTACAGGATATGGAAAAATCAAGTTGGTCCCAACCTGGAAGCTTCATGCCTACTGGATAGCTTTTACAGTAACAGAAGATTCTATGCATACTAACAGGGAAAAGTCATTAACAGTCTTACCCTGCTGTGAAACCTGACAGGCAAGATATGCCTACCTGTGCCATAGTGGCATGAACATTATGGAACCAACCATTTTACACTTAGATTTAAAGCCTGCTCCACAAGATAGAATTCACGGCTGGTACTGTTAACTGGGCCAAAGACCCATGTTTGGCTAGGTCATAGGCGCCAGCTGAGAACCTAATACTGCTAATTCTGCTACCTGAACATAGAGTTAAATTTCCCTCTAAGTTCCTATATTCACACCCATAAGTTAGCACATTTCTTATCCCTTTTACCCCTTCTTTTTCCAGGACATGGCAATTAATTCAGGGATCCAAAACTAGTCAACACGAAGAGAACAAAAGACCGAGTATAAACAGATCCCAAGGCTCAGGGATCAATACAGGAGAGAGGGCAGACAGTCTGTAAGATCCAGAGACAATGAATTACCACAAAGAAACAGTGTTTTCCAGACACAGGCAGTGGCACAAATGAACTCAGAGTGGTTGTGAAAGCATGTACAAGATTTACGCAAGCTCAGGCTGGACCCCACCTCAGCATGGAGTGAAGAGGTGTAAGAGCCCACTCCTTACTGAGGAACTGCTGCAAGGGTACAGTCAATTTTCTTTAGGAGTGCAGTCCCTGGCACACTTACCATGCCACAGAAGAAGCCTGGACATCCAAGAATATATGGGCAGCATAAATGGGACTTGATGAGTTTTTTTTTTAAAAAAGACACAAAATTTGGTGAACAGGGAAAATGGGGTTGATCTTAGAGAAGTTAGGAAGGGGTTAAAAATAAACAACCACACTGTATGGAGTTGTCAAAGAACTAATAAGAAAATAGGTATGAAAAAGGAAGTAATCGATATAAAGTATATATTATTTTTTCTTAAAAAGAATTAATCAAACCAAATCAATTATTTTCCATCAGATTAACTTCATCATCTCTTTGTATGTGTGTATCTCTCTGTGTCTTTGTCTGTCTCTGTCTCTCTCTCTGGAACCATAGGTTATTGAGTATACTGTACAGTAGCAGGCTGGGCAGTAACCCCAGTCTTCCTTATGTTTACTTAGGTCCAGCCTTAAAGAACATAGTCAGTGCAGGCTGGAAAGATGGCTCAGAGATTAAGAGCACTAGCCGTACTTCCAAAGGTCCTGAGTTCAAATCCCAGCAACTACAAGGTGGCTCATAACCATCTATGAGATCTGGTGCCCCCTTCTGGCACGCATGTGGGCAGAATACTTTATACATAATAAAGTGAAGAAGGAGGAGGAGGAGGAGGAGAACATAGGTCAGTGACTAGGAGCAGTCCTAGATCCCCAGTCCCCATACTCCATGGTCCAGCCATTAGGGTCACCCACAACCCTTTCCCCCTGACTCAGGCAGATCTCCCACTCATCACAAGACCACTAGGTCACTACTCTACTTCTACGTTATTGTCTTTCAGGAGGGAAACCAGGAAAAGCTAATGTGACCTTCCTGTATGGCAGATACCTGCAGAGGGATATCTAGGCCTTTTCATTCAAATAGCACTCCAAACTCTTCAACCATCTCCAAAGGGTCAGATCTCTCTCCTCTCTTCTCTTCAACATGTTTTGTGGCACTGAAAGCTGACCATGAATGCTCTTTACGTTACTGACCTAAAAATGTCTGCCTCCAACACCTTCCCCCTCTTTTCTGTTTTTTATTTGCTTTTTTTTTTCTAATCCTGTATCCCAAACTCAGGGGCCTGGATGGCACGTTCTGCTGGTCACCTGCCACTCAACCATACTCCCAGCCTTTTCTCTTCATTCTGGGAGGCATATGATTCTGGGGTGAAGGTGGTCATTTTTAAATGTCTGTACGTGAAGTTACTGTTCCCTGTTTTGACATGTCTGGAGATGAGGAAGTTCACAGCCATTATGACTGCTTTATCCTTTTCTTTTCTGCAGATGCTCCTCTACCAGGGTGTACTTTTCTTTCTACTTACTCTAGGTGGAGGTCGTTGGATTTCACAAATGATTAAATGTCTGGGTTTCACTGAATAAAAGCCATAACTCTTTCAGATGTTTTTTTCTGGTTCTTCCTCTGTGATTCTTCAGTCGTGCCCTAGAGAAAGAGAATGAAGTGTTATTACAGAGCCTCAGACCCTGGTATTTCTCCATGTCGCATATGCTATTACCTTTTTATGTAAGATCTTGACTTGAAGGGCTTTAAATTCCTAGTTCTCTGTCCTCTGAGGAGGTAGCAGCTGATGGGTTTGTTGAGCTCTGCACACCTGATTCTGGCCTACATGGAGACTGTCTCATACATACACAACTCAGAGAGCTGCAACAATTTTGTAGAGCATTACAGAGACTTTTGAACACTTCCACTTTGGTGTATCTAGTTTTGTAAACATATACTCCCTTCCAATCATGTCTGCCAACTCTTGTTGATATATCTCCATTGACCCTGAGTCTGTAGCTGTTATCTGTGTGAGCTGCTGTGAGCAGAATTCGTTTAATATTGCTGGAAATGAGTCATCCCTTTCTGTAGCGGGGAGATTGACAAGCGTTTACATAGTTCTTACAGAGATCATTTTGGCTGTGGGGCTAATAAATGTTATCAGCGGTCAATGGCTGTAGCAAAGAAATCAATCATGAAGCCGCAATAACGTGCCAAAAAAAAAGAGTTGGCTGCATGGCTGGTACAAAGGAGGGGGAGACAGAGAGAAGTAAACAGGGATTAGATGTGAGTGTGAAGGTCAAATTAACAGGATCTACTAAGGGACTAGATGTGATGAGTGAAAGAAAGAGGAGTCTAATACATTCCTGGGGAGGGGGGAAGCACACATTTCCTCTCTCAATAAACTCCAGAAGATTCAGGCAGTTGGGGTGGGCTACACTGAACATTACTAAGTTTGAGACGCTGGTTAGATATTAAAAACAAACCATCAAGAACCCGGCCAAATCCACCTAAAGACTCTACGTGGGCTCTTTACATACAGTGACAACAGAGAAGTTTTAGAAGTTTAGTTGACAAAATTAGGACTCAGTGGTAGACAACCAACCCTCATGCCCAAGGCCCTACATTTGGTTGCTGGCGTAGCAAATAATACCAATAATTATTATGGATATTATTATTGTTTTGTTGTTGTTAGAGGAAAGAAAGAGAAAAGGAAAGGGCTCCACCCAGGAAAGTGGAGATGAAGAGAGGTGGCATCAGGAGCACAGTTTTATTAGATTTCGCAAAATCTTTTTTTTTTAATTTTTTTTTCTTCACAATTTATTCAGAATATATCACGACTGAAGACCCCTCCCTCAATTTCCCCAGTCCCACCCTCCCTCGCTCTTCCCCTCATCCCCTTCCCCTAGTCCACTGAAAGTGGCAGAGTTCTCCACTATTGCCATTTGCCCATAGCTTGTTAAGCCACATCAGGACTGCCTGGATCCTCTTCCTCCGAGGCCTGGCAAGGCCGCATCAACAACTTAGATGTTCCTCAACAGAGGAATGGATACAGAAGAGTGTGGCACATCTACACAAAGGAATACTGCTCAGCTATTAAAAACAAGAAAAACATGAAATTTGCAGGCAAATGGATGGAACTAGAAGAGATCATCCTGAGTGAGGTAACCCAGAAACAGAAAGACAAGCATGAGATTTTGTAAAATCTTAGAGCCGAGAAGAGCTCAACAAAAGAAAAGGCAAAGAGGACCCATCAAACTAGGAAGGAAAACCCCAGCAGGAGGAGCAGTGTTGGGTGCTGGTGTGAGTTTAATTTAAGGACAGTAACACAAAGGACCAGTTATCAGTCTGCACCAGGCAGGCATACTTGTGAGGGATGGTCAGCATCTTGCCTTGGTGTGGAATGGTGCTAAAGGTCATGACAGCAGAAAGATAAGATACCATTTTGAAGTTTTACTGTGACTGGGGAAGAATGTCCACAGCGGCTGAGGGGGCCAAGAGAGAGGAAGCACCTTTGGGATAATATCAGGGCCACCAGGACATGTCTGTACACTAACAGGAGACCTCCTCCGCGCTGTGTGGGCACAGTTGGGTCTGCACACAGCTGCCCACTCTCGCCTCCTTTTTTTCTTATTTCTTGTGTCCCTAAAATGGAGACATGGATGCAACTCACTGTCTTTAACACTGAAAAAGGCTTGTGAGCTATGCCATGATCAGCAAGAACCAAAACTCACTGTTATCTGATGCTATACAGGCACCTTGTGAGTCTGTATTTAATAACTGTGTAAAATTTTAACCCTCTGTATATACAGCAGAAGCCCTACTTAATGAGGGCATTTCCTCTGGATGAGAAGATGGTTGATCCTTTCAATGATAAACTACAAAGGAACCTTCCTATCTCCTAAACTTATCACTCATGCCTAAATTCAAGTAGTCTCTGCTTCCAATAACACTGAACACGTTTTCAAGATAATACACGCAGACCGTAGCCAAAGGCACTCACATCTTCCAGGCTTTGTTAAGATCATTAATGCCCCTGGCTTTCCATTTGTGTACTCAAGGACCACTCTGGATATCCCACTGTAGCTAATAGGACCACAACCACTTTAAGATCTTCCTCAGCACTGGGAAACCGTATGCACAAGTGACCCAAACTGGCCTCAGTATCTATGTTCCGGATGTGAAGAGAGTCCACACCTCCAGCAGCTTCCGGCTACCAGGGACAGCTGAATTGCCTAAGCAGGTGTCCGTGCAAAGTCCAAGAGGTTAATAATGAACAGCTCTCCTTTATCTGTGGCCAGGGAGGTGGACTCGGGGTTGTCAGCACCAGGCAAATACACAGGAAAGCGTTTCCCAAGAGATAAGTCCGAGGGAGGTGTGCCTGTTAGAAAGCTGGCCCTTTTCCTCAGGCTGCCAAATGCTTCCCCAGAAACTGACCGTATCGGGCCACAATAGTCACTGTCTGGCCCTCTGCCTTATTTAGGTGAACTAATAGTACTCTAAACAAAGGCAAAAATTAGACATTTAAATTTCTTTTGAAACCTAGTTAAAGAATGGGCCATCCTCCCAATCCACGGACCAGGCCTGAAATGTAAGTTAGAGTTACAGCACTGGCTTAGCATTGCAAAGCCTTAGGTTCTAGCGTCGTCAAAAAAAAAAAAAAAAAAAAAAAAAAGATCCTATTTCCCATCTGAAAGCTTTGAGAGCTGAGACACTGGTTTCCAGACATGACATGAAGAGTAACTTATTTAAAGGCCAGACTCCCCATTGTTCTCAGTTTAGGGTCTAGAATTTTCCCAGTGATAAAGCAACAATGAGAACAGTTACTTTCTTGTGTGTTGCATGATCTAGGGTACTGTTCCAGCAGGCAGAAGCATCACAATATTAACCCAATACGATACTTCAAAACATAAAGGAGAAAAAAGCACAACATTTACAAGTTAAAAAAAAAAAAAAAAGAAAGAAAGAAATAAACCAGGTCAGCATGTGTGCATTCATCAAGATTTCTACCCTGCCCTCAGGGAAGCAAAGTTTGTGCTCTCTTGTATAGAGTAGTGTTCCTTTTCTGGTTTTTTGGTCCCTTCGTGCTTGAGTGCATGCAGATGTGCGTGCTTGTTGGGGGAGACTTGGTGTTGAGTGCTTTCCTCAATTGCTCTCAATCTTATTTTTTGAGATGGGATCTTGCTGGCCCTAGAGCACATCGACTGGACTACACTGGCTGCTGGTAAGTCCTGTGGATCTCTCTGTCTCCATTTCCCCAGAGCTGGCCTTACTGTGCATACCACTGTGCCTGGTCATTTTTGTTTTTGCTTTTGCTGGGTTTTTTGTTTGTTTGTTTGTTTAGGTTTTGGACGGAGTCTCATTCTGTAGTTCCGGCTGTCCTGGAACTCACTATATACCAGGCTGACCTTGAACTCATAGCCTGTTGAGTGTTGTTGGAATTAAAGGTTGTGTATACTACCACAGCCATCAGGTACTTGGCTTTTTCCATGGATGCTGGGAATGGAACTCAAGTCTTAATGTTTGTTCAGGTGGCTCCTTATTAACTAAGCTACCTCTCTAGGCTCTTCTCTGGCATCTTAACCATTTGAAATGGCAGCTCCTCCATTCTGGCCTTTCCATGTGCATACATAGCAAGTCCGAGAAAACCACACTTCCAGCCTCTAAAACCTGAAAGGATGCCTGGGCCACAGTGTAGAGAAGTCAGGGTACAGGAGTCTAAGAAGGGGCCTGATGCACAGGCTCTCTAGACCTCCCTGGGAAAGCACTGGCAAAGAACAAGCAGAGAAAGGTGGCACAGAACAGAAACAAGATCTGGGCCAGAGCTAGGCCTTTATTTTCCATGTAAGAAAACAAAAAACAAAACAAAACAAAACAAAAATAACCAACAACTAAACTCTACTATATCCTACACAAAAAAAATGCTTTTCATTCTCCATTACTGAAAAGTTTACCTATGAAAACCCAACTATCCATTTCCTCTGGGAGAAAGGGATTTTTTTTTTGTTTGTTTTTCGAGACAGGGTTTCTTTTTTCTAGACTCCCTTTGCAGACCAGGCTGGCCTTAAACTCACAGAGACCCACCTGCCTCTGCCTCCTGAACTCTGGGATTAAAGGCATGAGCCACTAACCCCAGCCTGAAAGGGAACTATTAATAAGGTTCTAGGAAAGAGCCTTTTAAACTAACGACAAGAAATACAGGGTAAATCAGGCCTAAGGTATGGATCCTCCAATTCCAGCTCCTCAGGAGGCTGAGATACGGTCAAAAGTTCAAAGCTTGCTTGAACTCAAGGCCAGTTTAGACAGCTTAATGATATCTTGACTCAATTTTCAATAAATGTCTAAGAAAGGGGTATGGAGGGGTATAACTCCACAGAAGACAGCTTACCTAGTGTGCAAGAGGCCATAGCTTCAATCCCCAGCACCAGGAAACAAAATGAAAGCACCAGCTTTGGTGGTGTACACCTTTAATCCCTGTACTCAGTAGGGAGAGGTCTTACCTAGCGAGTTCCAAGTCACCCAGAGCCACAAGTCTCAAAAACAAAACAAACAAAACTAAAAACAAATAAAAAAACACAAAAAGGAAAATGTATAAAGGAACAGTATATTAATTTGGCAACATGAAATTTTGTTTTGTTTTGTTTTATTTTCGTTCTCTTGAAACAGGGTTTCTCTATGTAGCCTTGGCTGTCCTGGATTTGCATGTAGACCAGGCTGGCCTCGAACTCACAGAGATCCGCCTGCCTATGCCTATGCTGGGATTACAGGCTTGTGCCACCCGCTTAGCTCAACATGAAAATCTCTTTGTGAAATATCTTGAAATAAAGAAGACAAGCAACCAGGTGAGGGACAGGAAGACTGTTATGCTTCTATTCCTGGCTCCTTTAGAACTACAGATCAGCAGGAAATATACAACCAAACACCGACATGAGGAAACTGTATCTAGCAGCAATTTATTGAAAACGCCAAAATGTCCTGTGTGCAAATGAAAAGGAGCTTAATTTTATTAATAATCTAGCAAATGCAAGCATTTTAAAAATGAGATGTATTTATTACTTATATCTAAAAATATTTTAAGTTTATAATATTACGTTCTCAGAATTATGGGGAGAAAAGAAAACAGTTCTGTGTTGTTTCTGTTGTTCTTACTGGTACTACTCCTACACTGAATTGGTTTAAAGAACAGCATCTTAATCTGCAGAGCTAAATCTGCAGAGCATGAAGTCAAAGCATGTTTCAGAAGTATAAGCAGAGCTTGAGTGCAGCTCACCACACAGAGTGCTTGGCCAGCCTGCAGGATGTCCTGGGCTTGACCCCCACTACTGCACGAAGGGGTCATGGTAGGCTACGCCTCTAATCCAGCACTCAGGAAGTGGAAACAGGAAGATCAGGCGTTCAAGATCATCTTCTGATACACAGCAAGTTCAAGGGCTAGCTGGCTAGAGACCCTGTTTAGGGAGGGAGAGAGAAAGAGAGAGGGAGGGAAGGTAAAATAGAGAGAGGAAAGGATAGAAGGAAGGTGCATGTACACACTAATGCCATCTACTAAACTGTTAAAGTAAAAGTAGCATCTTATACTCTAAAGGATTAACAGAGTGCAGAGAACTGCATGCACACAGATGTTACCCAGTCGCAGATTTCTTTTGGCCTAAGGCTCAAAAGGTCTAAGGCTTAGACCTTAGGCCTAAGGTCTAAGGCTCAGAAGGGACCATGACAAGACTTTCAACCAAACAGTGAGAATAACAGGTATTTTGGTGTAGGTAGGAACATTTTACAATTGGAAAATATCAAGCACAAACTGTTCCTGGGTCTGGTGAGCCTGATACGACCTCTTCACAGTGTGCAGGACAGTGCTCTAGGTAAACTTGGACTGACCACTCTGTCTCATTTGCAGTTCTCACAGTAGCTGTAGGAACTGCTGGGAATGTACCATCCTGTGATAAGGAGCTGGCTGGGACAGCCTGGGCCTTGTTCCAGCCTAGAAACAGGATGTGCTCTAATGCTCTATGCCAGTGACTCATACAGCCCTCGGGTATAAAATCCACGCCAAGCTGCTTTCTGGGTCTCTTGCCACTAAGTAAAAGGGACACATGCAGGTGAGCCTCCATCACCCAAGACAGCTTTTCTGAGCCTTAATGGATCAGTTTGGAATAAAGTTCGTAGACCCCTGTGGTCCCACCACACTTACCCTGGGTGATACATGCCCAGCGGGCACAGGTACTCTGCCTTACTCAAGCTGGAATCTGGTGTCTGTGCACAAGCTTCACACTGAGACATGCAGGAAGAAGTGGGGAAGTTAGTCTTTTCAAAAAAAGATGAAGCAGAAGAGAAATAAGACTTTGGCAAGGGCTAAGTCCTGAAATATTTGGCTAAAGCAGAACAGAAGAAAGAATGTTTAGTTGTGTTCAGCAAACTGAGGGTCTGTCAACCTCACAGACAAAGGGCTATTTGCAATTGTTTTTAGCAGACAGGAGATATGATTACATTTTTTTTCCTATCTAAATGTGTCAAGAGCGGTGGTGGCAGCCCACACCTTTAATTCCAGTGCTCAGAAGGCAGAGGCAGATGGAGCTCTGTGGGGGCCAGCCTGGTCAAAAGAACAAGTCCCAGGATAGCCAAGGCTACATAGAGAAACTCAGTCTCGAAAAACCATGATAATAATAATAACAATAATAATAATATAAAAAATAAATGTGCCAAGAAAACAGCATCAAAAAACCCAAAGAGCTTTTTTTTGCAGGCTGCCGGGAAGATGGTGGACATTCAGACTGAGTGTGCTTACCAAAAGCAGCCTACAATCTTTCAAAACAAGAAGCGTGTTTTGCTGGGAGAAACCGGCAAGGAAAAACTCCCTCAATACTACAAGAACATCAGTCTAGGCTTCAAGATGCCCAAGGAGACCACTGAGGGCACCTACATAGACAAGAAATGCCCCTTCACTGGTAATGTCTCCATCCGAGGCCGCATCCTGTCTGTTGTGGTGACCAAGATGAAGATGCAGAGGACCATTGTCATCTGCCAGGACTATCTCCACTACATCTGGAAGTACAATCGCTTTGAGAAGTGCCACAAGAACATGTCTGTGCACCTGTCCCCCTGCTCCAGGGATGTGCAAATCGGTGACATTGTCACCGTGGGAGAGTGCAGGCCTTTGGGCAAGACGGTGAGATTCAACGTCCTCAAGGTCACTAAGGCTGCTGGCACCAAGAAGCAGTTTCAGAAGTTCTGAGGAGACTCTGGCCTACTCCTTAGAACAAATAAAGTTATTTTCTATCTTAAAAAAAAAAACAAAAAAAAAAAAAAAACAAAAAAACAAAGAATAATTAACATGAAACACTATGAGATGCTTTGTAATACCTTAGAACAGCACATCTGGCTGGATGATGGTGCCTTTGATCCCAGCACTTGGGAGTCTCCACGGCAACTAAGGCCACACCTTAACTAATGGCCTCTCCGGGCCATTCACAGTGCCAAGACTCAGCTGCTCTTCAATTCTACAGTTTTTGTGCGGCCAAAACCAGTATTGTGTGGGAGACTCTTCCACATCTCAAGTCCACAGCTAAGCCTGGTGAAGCCTGGAGAGGTCCAGCCCCAGTTGTAGTGGGAACTCCAGGACACTGGAGAGGCCAGGTCTGTAAGATGGCTGCCAAGGACAACAGCAGCTGTGAGTAAGAATACTGGACATGTTGTGTGTTCTCTGAATGACAGAGCCAGAGAAGTGGGACTGCCCAAGCCCTTTGGAACCCAGAAGATCATGAATCCCAGATTTTGGACACTGGGATTTTTACACAGTTGGATTTTGGTTTTGCTTTGATCTGATTGTAATTGTGCCCTGGGGCTCTTGGAAGTACAAAGTATGTAACTTATTCTGGATTTTTCCAGGAGCCAACAGTTGAAAGACTTTGGATATTTTAAAGAGACTGAGCTTTTAAAGTGTTTGGATTTTTAAACAGTATGGGACTTTTACAAGATGGAACATGGGATCTTGAAACTAACATAAGATCTTGGAATTGAACAAAAAAGGAAAGGTATGAATTAATAGTTATGCGTTTGTGGGTCAAGTTGACAAAGGGTCCCTTTCCTTGAAGTTACAGGCCAAAAGCAGTTTGATTAACATGAGCCTCTCTTCTTCTGGAAAACTTAGGTATACCTCATCTCAGCACAGTGATCAGCAGATTCCATCAAGTGAGCTACTAGCCAAGCCTGCTCTGTGAAGAGTATCAGTCAGGTTCAGTAGGCTAAGGGGACGTTACTCTTTAGAGATTTTCAGTCTCTCTTTCCCTGGGCAACATTTTAGAAAGTCCGCTCTCTTGGTAAATGAACAAGAATGACAGGCGCAGCCCAGGCACAGTGTACATGCCTGCAATCCCAGTACTTGAGAGGTGGAGGCTGGAAGGTCAGAGTTGGCGATCACCCTTGGATACACAGTGAATTTGAGGCTAGCATGGGATGCATAAGATGCTGCCTAAAATAACAGAAGCAGGGCTGGGGACATGGCTAATTTGGTGGAGAGCTTACTTAGTCTTCAGGAAGCCCTGGGTTCCCCTAGCACCATATGAACTGGGAATAAGGGTGCATATCAACAGGCCAAGCACTCTAGAAGCAGAGGCCTGGAGACCAAAAGTTCAAGGACAGCTTCAACTACATGCTGACTTTGAGGCCAACTTGGACTATATGAGGCCCTGTCTTCAAATTAATTAACTCATTGATTTAAATAAATAATAAGAAAAAAAAAGACAGACCTAGAACTCCAGGGAAAGGTTCATTGAACAGATTGATGAATCTGATGACTTCCAACAGTGACAAGTGATTCGAAGCAATGAAGCAGAGGGCCTATCCAGTGGTGACCAGTGGGATGGGCCATTTTGGACATCATGATGGTATAGGTTTATCCTACAAATGACTGCAAATCAGAGAACTAGTCAGCATATGAGACTGGAGATGGAGTTTCTAAGGCAATGAAAAGGACCCTGCACAGAGACTTAGGGCAGAATGAGGAGGAATCTGATGAGAAAGTACGTACACATGGCTAGAACTGAAGAAAGATGGGTATTGGTGGATGAGGACAGAGAAGTCAGCAGAAACCTGGTGAGGTAAGATGCTGACTGCAGCAGTGTCTGGGTATCATTCTAGATGCAAAGGAAAGCAACATTTTTCAGCAACATACCACAGCCTTGGTCCAAGTCAGGAGGTTGCACTGAATTCAGCCTCTAATTAGATGAAAAGATAATGCTTATCTCTATTGCAGAAGGGCAGAGGTCTAAGCAGAGAATTGGAGTCCCTCAAGACACTGAGTGAAGAGGATGAAAGGAAGGAAGCAGCCTCCACTCCCATACTGTCTGTTTGGTACTGTCTCCATGCAGGCCCTGTGGAGCCTGGCTCATCTCCATAAGGGACACGTGGAATCTGACATATTAAATAGTGCGGAAAAAAAAAAAAACCCACATATACAAAAATCCCACTTCTTTGAGTTCATTGCCTTGTTCAAGGCCCCACAGCACGCAGCAAAACTTTCTTTTCAAAAAGAAAGAAAGAAAGTAGGTCAGGGCTCTTCTGTCTGGTAGCTGGGGGCGCACTGGGCAGCCTCCAAAAGCAACTGCCCCACTTGGAGGTCTCTATTGAGCAATTCGAGTGATGTCAGCACTGAGGGCCCCAGGAGCAGCAAAATTTCTGAACCTGCCCTCACCCGTGGTTTTCCTGGTAACTTTTTCAAACCATTCCTTCCTGTCCTTTGCTTTATTTATTTATCGAATGTGTTTACTTTGTATACAGTCTCTTCCCAAACAGAGCTCCGAGTTTCCAGGTCACTGTGTCCCATCAGGACATACTCCACAGATATGCACTGCACTAGAAGATAAAACAGGCCATCGATGCTATGGCTGAACACAGGCTGCCACCTAAGACAGGGTTTCTCATTCAGCTTCCAGCCCGGAAAGTCCCCAGTCTGCAGGATCCAATCTTTCTTCTGTGAAGGTCATGCCACAGGCAGGGCAGTTCCTGCCAACCGATGTCCCTTGCCAACGCCAACATGTACAACCTAATAGTGGGGTCAAAACAATGTCCACAGACCCCACAGAGACGTGCTTCAGTTTCTTGTTTTTCTTCTGAGGACCCCAGCAATTTCCTTCCATTCAGTTCAGTCTCAGGGTCTCTCAGAACAGTCCGCTGCTGCCATGGTAACGGGGATCGGCAGTGCCACTCTCTGAGGTTACTGCTCGCTATGGCCCACTGCCCACAGGGTTCTGGGCCCCAGCCCCAGTAGCTCTGCCTGATCTGGGCCAGCAGCCTGGACACAACCAAAAACACAAGAGCTGACTGAAGTTTCAGACAAGATTGATGTCCCTCATTCCTCTACCAGATCCCAACAAATTAGAAAAGCAAAAAGGCTCCCTAGAAAACCAAACCACAAACCTTTGAACTCGGCTTTGCTAAAACTAAAATTGATCTTTTATGCTTCTGAAACCACAAGCAAGAAACTCAGTCTCAGCTTTGGTCTGATTTCTGTAGCCTCTTCCACAGGGGAGCTTATTCTTTAGTGTCATGTTGGGGCACCCTGGTACTACAAGGGTGGCATCCACAGGGTTGGCTGCAGTGCTGATGCTGAGAACAGTTAGTAAAATGCCAGGGCACAGGCACGGTCAAGGGAAAGCCTTTTCTCTGTGTGCTCTTTCTCTCTCTCTCTCATTCATTTTTTAGTATGGATTATTTATTATACTGCATCCCCTGCACTTAGACCAAGCACCCGACACACAGTAGGCCCTCCACACTGGTTTGCTAAGTTGACCTTCAAGTAAATTTCCTGAGCTCTTGCTGTGTGTGCATCAGACACCATTCTATTTATACACTTCTATCTCCAATTTTATAATAGGGTTTCTGCAATGTACAGGAAAACACTCAGTTCCCTCTTACTGTTATCGCAAACATTTGACTCAAGTAATTCTCACGATTGACAGTCCTACAGCAGGACCTAAGAAGATATGGGTGCAGCTTAACTCCCAGAACCTATTTAGAAAAGAGGTCTTTGCAGATATAATTAGGTTAAGGGTCTTGAACTGACATTATCTTAATGAATCATGTCTTAAATCCAGTGACACATGTTTTATAGGCTAGAAGAGGGGCTGTGTAAAGATCAAGACAGAGAACAAAAGGAAGCTTCCACAGGCTGATGGCCGCCTGGAGCCGCCACCCTATAGAGATGAGGAGACTTCTCCCTAGAGCCTCCAGTGTGGCTATGACTCTCAGCACCCTGACTTTAAAGAATCAGTCTACTGTGATGACAGCAACCATGCCAGCCTAGGAAACTGATGCAAATCTTACCTGCTTTCTCCCAAGAAACTGGCCACTAAAAGAGAAGTGACTGGCCTGGGCACACATAGGCAGATGGGGGTTTGAACCCAGTACAAAGTCCTTGCTCTTGGCTACGGCATTCATTCCTGGGATGTGTTTACTGAACACCTCAGATGCTGGGATATGGCTATGAACAAGAGCTGAAGCGTCATATGAAGCTTGCAAGGGAGCTGGTGTTCCAAAGGGGTGAAGAATTTGTCTAAGGTTTGACGGAGCTAGGATCTGAACTCAGATACCTGCTTTCAGAGACTGCCTGAACTCACTCAAGCCAAGTGGAATCTGTGGCCCTTGTAAATCCTAAAACTAGAAAAACAAACGCAAAAAAACAAAAAACAAAAAACAAAACAAAACAAAACAAAAAAAAAACAAGAAATAAGAAAGAGTAGTGGACACCAGCTATGGCCTCCTGTCCGGTACCTGTTAGGGGGCCCCACCTTGTGATGGTATAAGGAACAGTAAGTACGTGAGGGAGGTCACCAGTTGACCTACCAAGAGGCAGAGGCAGAGCCCCTCCTCTACCCACGCTGTCAGGATGGCCCAACATCTGGAAACGGCACCAAAGAATGGGTGGACACTGATACCACCCTTCTAGATGGACTGCAGGCTCAGACGTTTGACCTAACCGTGCCAGCAGCAGACGCAGGCCTGCTCCTAAGTTTGTCCAAGAATAATCTGTATTCCACCTGGAAAACAAAATGACTTATTAAGTGAAAACAGACGTCACTTTTCAGCTCCAAGGGCTGAGTTTTTGAGTGGTGTATCTGTATTTTCAATGAAGCAGAGATGTTGGGTCCTGGGACTTCCGACACCTAAAGACAAACACATTTGAGAGGAGGAAGGTGCCAGAATGAACCAGAAATGTGTGGTTTTAATTTATTTAGCTTCCTAGGAGAGAAAAAAAAATAGTTACATGAAAAAAAGGGGGAAAAAGAGAGAGAGAGAAAAGGGTAGCTTAACCTGAACAAATGTATAATTTCCTTTTTCGAACTGACTCTTAACTAGGTCAGTTGCAAAAGCATAGGGGACAGAATGGGAACGGGTAAAAAAAAAAGGGGGAGGTGAAAAAACAGAGAAAAAGCTGAAAGAAAAATAAGTAGTGACTTTGAGGGACTATGACTCGAGACAGGGAAATGTCAGTGAGAAGCTAAAAGCCTCCACAAGCCAGTAGAGGAATCACCAAACGGCGGAGAGTGTTTTTCTGTGTGCATTTTCCAAATGACCCTTCACCTGGGTTCTGGCACCCCGCCCTGTGGCCTCTGCTCAGGGGACCGGCAATGTCAGTCTACTGAAGGGGCAGGAGGCTATCAGTTTACAAGAGAGGAAGCAGAGGAAGGGGAAAGAAAGCAGACAAATTACTAAATGAGGAAGCCAATTACCCGGGGCACTATACTTCAAGCTGTCAGCAGGCCACCTTCGGACAGAGCGGATCAGAGACTTGGAGACTCTGTTGCCATCTGGACTGCCCAACGAGACAAGCTAGCAGATATCCGCTGGTACGTTCACATCAGCTTGTTTCCACATCTCTCCACACAGGAGGCCAGCGTCGCTGCACCGCCAGGTTCCAGCAGCACAGGAGCCCTCCAAAAAACGACTGCCCAGGAGCCACTTGGACTTCCAACTTGAACAGCTACGGGCCGATCTGGAGCCATCCCTGACTCCTCTAACAGCACAACATGTCAAAGGCCAAGAACAACAGATGTCTGGGCCAGTCCCAGGCTGAGCAGGGTACAGGCTCTATAAAGGGTTTTTTTCAGACTGTCGTGGACTAGTACACGGAAGAACTCACACAGAATCTTTTATTTTATATGTCACATTTCATTTTTACTTTATCTTTAATAATGTAATTACTTAATTACATCTATACATAGATACCATAGGAAGTCAGAGGAGGACACTGGATCCCCTGGAACTGGAGTTACAGGTAGTTCTGAGACATCATGTAGGTACTGACTAAACCTGGGTCTAAAAAAAAAAAAGAGAGAGAACAGAGTCTTCTGCAAGAGCAGTAAGTGTCCTAACCACTGAGCCACCTCCCCAGCTGAAGTATTTTGTATCTTATAAACAGAGAGTTCTTTGCTTCCAGTAAGACTGACAGTCAACCGGGCTCGGTCACCCACGCCTGGGAGGCTGAGGCAGACAGATCTCTGTGAGTTTGAGGCCAGCCTCGTCTACAAAGCAAGTCCAGGACAGCCAGGGCTACACAGAGGCCTGTCTTTAAAAAGAAAGACTCTGACAATCACTGTCACCTAATCTAGCCACACTGTACAACAGCAGCTTGGCATGGCAGGAAGGGATGAGGGAAGCCAAGGGCAGACAGGAGGAAGGTCAGGCAAAGATTCCTGCTAGGCAATGGCAGGCCCCACTTTGACAGAAGCATCAATTAGAGCAAAGAGTCAGGAAGAAGGCACCAGACAGTGATAATCTTGAATAAGCAGCCAAACCAGCGGCAGCAAAAGAGACCCCAAGACAAGACGTTGTACACTTAGGACATACTGTGTTTCCCTGTCCTCTGGGAGAAGTCACTCACCGTCACTTGGCAAGGACCTTGAGAAAAGAAAACTCATATTTGCAGGGACAATATTGCCCATGGATAAAAGATGGAGGCAGTAAATGGGTACCACAAGCCCCCCTGAGGATGGGAAGGGTCTGTCCCCGTTGCTCCTAGCTAGCATTCTGCCCCGTTCTAAAACTGACCCTCCGGCTGCGTTAGAAGGCTTATATAGAAATAAGCATCCCCTCCTGGCTATGCAGAGTAACTGCTGAGACAGGCAGCAACTAACCTCACTTCTCAAGGTGACACCTGGACCATCTGCATCAGTCACCGGCAGGAGGGCAGTGTGCTGAAGGTGTCAACTGCCCAACAGAGGTCCTTCAGGAGTGGGTCTTAGCAATCAACTTTCGAGAAGCAGTTTTTTGTTTGCTTGTTTGCTTGCTTTCTTGTTGTTGTTGTTGTTGTTGTCGGGGTTTTTGTTTTTGAGACACAGGGTTTCTCTGTGTAACCTTCGCTGTCCTGGGTTTGCTTTGTAGACTAGGCTAGCCTCAAACCCACAGAGATCCGGCTGCTTCTGCCCCCGAGTGCTGGGATTGAAGGTGTGGACCACCACACCCAGCTTCTAAAAGCAGTTTTGGTGGGGCCTCTCACACCCTACAAAGTTTGGGAACAACTCTCTTCCATCATGTGTGTTCTACAGAAGCTTCCCTCTTTGCCTTCCCAGCTCCATCTGCCATGACCTTCGGCGGTGGCACTGTGTTCGGCAGCAAAGGTGCAGCTCGCACTGTACCTTCATTTCGGGATGTTTTGTTTCTTTGAAGTGGACTCTTGGGTTCTCACTGTGATGCCAGACTGGCCTGGCCTGCCTCCTCCTCCCAAGTAGCTGGGACTAGAGGCATGCACCACGGTGCCTCACTTCTTTAAAGAGAATTCTTTACTTCATGCTCCTAGAAGAAGTTCACAGTTCTCCAGAGGCAGAGGCAGGCACTCTGTTACAAAGAAACCCTGTCTCAAAAAAAAAAAAAAAAAAAAAAAAAAGTTCACACTTGATAAAGTATAGAAAAGTGGCTTGGTGGGTTAGAATCCTTGCTGAAGGAGGACCTGAGTTCAAAACCCTAGCATTTATGTAATAAGTTCAGTATGGTCATACACATGCTAACTCAGCATTATGAGGTTGAGGGTAGCAGGGACAAGGTCAGAGAAGCTTGTGGCTGCCAGTCTAGCTCTGAGTTCAGTGAGAAACAGGAGGAATAAAGCAGAAAGTGATCAATCGGGACATCTGACACCCTCTGGCCTCTTCACACTCGTGTACACTCACCCACAACAACGTGCATATGTGCTACAAACACATACACACAGACACAGATACTGCGCACGTACACACAGGGCTCACACATGAGATTAGAGAAGTGGCTTAGTCTAATAAAACGTTTCCCGTGAAAAGCCTAAGAACCTGAGATCAGATCCGCAGTACCTTCGCCTGGACAAGCACTCCTGGGACTTCCTGTGGTGAAATACAGATCGACCATCACAAGCAAGACTCAGTCTCTCTCCTAGGCCATCTGGGGAAGGAACTGTGTGAGCATGACACACTTATTACATTCACCCATAATTCTTTGCTTCGTATCTTACCCTTACTGAGTGTGGTGGTCTGAATGGGAATGGCTCCATAAGCTCATAGAGTTGAATGCCTGGACCCTAGTTGGTGGAGCTTGCGGAACAATTAGGAGAGATGTCAGTGGGGTAGCTTTGAGGTTGCAGAAGCCTACACCATTCTCTCTTTCTCTCTCTCTCACCCTATTGCAGATTAAATCCGAGCTCTCAGGTATTGTGTTGGCACCATGTCTGCCTGCTTGATGCTTGCTCCCACCGTGACGGTCCCAGACTCCAACCCCCTGCAACTGTAAGCAAGCCCCCAGTAGGCTCGTTCTATTTGGTCATGGAGTCCCTGCACAGCCACAGAAAAGGAACTGGGGCGCCGAGTTACGAGATTGAGGACCACCTTCACTCAGTGTGAGTAACTAGTCTGTTTGAATCTGTGCCAAGGGTGTGAGCATCTGATTGTTGACAGTTCACTGCTGGCAAGACAGACCCTCCATGCGGGCTAGTGGCTTCTCATACCTGAGCAGTGGTTCCCCCGAGCCTGCCATGATTCACTCAGAAAGAACAGGATGACTGGGGCATGGGTGTGAGACAGTTTTGTTCATTGTCTTTTTACATTATACCAACACGGCCCATCAGGAGAACATACAGTAGTTCTGGACTTACCAACCCTAATACCTCACACTTCAGGCAACACAGACTCAAAGAGCTATCGTGTTGTGCATAGAACTCACGGGCTGAGAGGCAATTTCCCTCTCTCACTGCAAATGTGTCCTAGTTGATCCCCACTTTCCCGTGGCACCCCAGGAAGCCTCTAGCCATCTTCCACCTGCTCTCCTTCAGCTCTTCGTGACTTCTAGACCCCCTCACTGTTTCCTCCCATACCCTGTGTTCTGTCACACAGCAGTGCCCTGGACCTCCTTCACCCTCCTCCCCACAGCTTGTCAATGATCCAACGCTTCTCAAAAGAGGATGACACAAACCCCCTGTTCAGGCTTTGCACGTAGTTCAGCTCTGGAGCTAAATGTGGGGAATAACTGGCATCAAACCACCGTGATCCTAGAACACTCTCCTGAGGAACTCCAGTTTCTCCCCAGACAACAACAAGTCGAACACAATGGCGCAAGTACAATGCAGTTCCTGCTCTGTGGACCCAACTTTACTAAGAATGGAATGACCCGAGGAAATCCTGTCTGGCAGCTACTCACAAACTCAGCTGTGTGTTAGGGAACAACTGACTTTCTAGAAGGCAGAAGGCTGTGTGCAGCAAAGGCCGTGCTGGATGGCAGGCCAGCAGTGGAAAGGACACACTGGGCCTACAGAGAGATGCTGTCACATGGTTCATCATTTGAACAAGCTGTCTGTCGTACTGGCTTCCCTCCCGCCGTGCTGCTTTTCAACTGTGCTCCACGGTCATCCTCAACATGTGTCTGTCCTAATAATTCCTCCAGACCCTTCCTGTATAGATTGGGGTTTCAGATCATGAAAAATAACTATCATTCTGTGTGGTTCGTGGCGCACATCTATCCAGCACTTGGGAGGCTGGGGCATTAGGAATTGACATGAGCTTGAAGACAGCCTTGACTATAGAATGAGACTGTGCCTCAGAAAAAGAGAACTTTCCTCTCTGGCTGGGGAAATGGTTCAGTTAGCAAAATCCTTGCCGTGAAAGCCTAAGGAGCTGAGTTTGGATTCCAGACACCCACAAATCTGAACAAGGTGGCACATGCCTGTAATCCCAGGACTCTGAAGGCTGAGACAGGATGATGCAGACATCAAGATCAGCCTGGACTCACATACAGGCTCTTTTTATGTTTTCTTTATAGATAAAAACCTCGCTAAACTGCTCAGGCTAGCCTTGAACTCACAATCCTCCTACTTCAGTCTCACAAAATACCTGGAATAAACAGGCCTGAGCCACACAGCCTTCTTTCGCCCCTACTTTGACCCTTTCTTTTAAGTAAAGGGAAAAGAGAGCCAATGAGATAAGACGGTTCAGTAAGTGAAGTTTTGACATGCTGGGAGAGGACCAACACCTCAGAGCTGTTCTCTGACCTCCACACGTGAGCTGTGCTCTGTGTGCCTGCTACACACACACAACACATAAATATGAACGTATAAATAAATGAGTTTTATAAGGAAAGGAAACAGAAATAAAAGGAGGGAAAAAAAAAGGAGAGAAGGAACAAACAACAGAAGCTATCGAAACTTTCAAAATCACTATGCTAGCCATCATAGTTTTCCGGGTTTTCAAATACTTAGACCACAGCAGAAGCTGGAAAAGGAAAGAGAGAGAGGAAATCACTCAGCCAGGCTGAGGCTCACTGTGGACCACAGCAAGCTGGCTTGCAAACCTCCTGACAGCTAATGTGGGCTCTGGGAGTCACCAGTCCTGGGGCCCGGGTAGGGTGGGCTGGAGAAATGCCTTTTCGGGGAAACATTCTCAATCCCTCTCTGTTCTCTTGATTTACAGAATGTAATTTCTTAGAATAGCTAGCTGATACCAGCAGGAAGAAAACCCTTCCAAAGCCCGAGACCGTTGTCAACCACTCAGGCTAAACCAGAGACTTCGAAGGTCTTAAGCCCTGTGGCTATTTTTAACCACCTTAGCTGGTTATCTCTGTCACTTGTCACGACCAGCAGGCTCTCTCACTTCAGCGAGAGACTAAGGAATAGGTGGACTCTCTAGTCTCTTCCATTGAAACAGAAGACCCCGGGAGCTCCCCCACGAATACAACATGCAGCTTCTCAGCATAAACAAGGGGTGAAGCAGGGGTTCTGCTTAGAAGAGATGGAGCCAGGTTAATTCTGGAGCCTAAACACAGAGCCTGAACACTGAATCAGCCTCAGCCCTATTGACCAATGGTGGCTTGAAGGAAGAAACACGCAGGAAGATGTGAAGATCGGACCTCCGCAGAAAACTGAGGCAAGCCAAACCTAATGGTATGGAGGTGTCCAAAAAGGCCAAATAAAAAACGGAGCAGGTGCTACGGTGTGGATATGGTCTAAGTGTGTCTTGTGGGTGCACATGCTCTGAAAGCTTGGTCTCCACCACAGAACCCTCGGTGCCAGAACCTTGATGGGGAGCCTTGTGGTGGGGCTGTAGAACGCTTGCCTATCGTGAGCACAGCCCTGAGCTCCATTCCCAGCACTGTGTACACCAGGCAAGGTGACAAATACCTGTAATCTCAGCGTTGGGGAAGTCGTGCTGAGCAAAAGGACCAGGAGTTCAAAGTCATCCTTGGCTATATCGTAAAGTTGAAACCAGACCGGGCCATATAAAACCATGTTTCAGAGAACTATAACAAATAGATAGACAGATGATAATTAATTAATTAAAAGAGGTGAGGGCTACTGGAGTGAGAGCGGATCAGGAGGGTGCCACCTTCATTCAGAAGGGATAGATAGGTATTTCTCCTTGCCTTGTCACAGTAAGCTACCTTAGAGGAGAAGACTGTTAGAAAGAGAGGCAACTTCACATGGCCTTTTCTACACAGAGCCGTTTTCTGAAATTGATTTCAATAATGTATTGATACAACCAGGAGAGCCTCACCAGAATGCCAGCTCTATGTTCTTGAACCATTACAACAATAAGCTAAATAAGTCCCTTAAAAAAAAAAAAAATCAGCTAGCCAACCACAGGTGTTTTGACAGCAACAGCAGCAAAGGTACTGACAGGCTCCTCAGAAACTTAAGGTTTGTTACTGTAAACTTAGCTGTCTAAGAGAGGTCTACCAAAGACTGCTGAAGATGGGGAAAGTATTAACAGCACGTCCTCTGAGGCCATGCTTGAGACTGTGTAAACAAAGGCGCGGCGGTGGTGGCACATCCCTTTAACCCCAGCGCATGGGAGGCAGAAGCAGGAGGATCTCTGTGAGTTTGAGGCCAGCCCGGTAGACGAAGTGAGTTCCAGGACTACAGAAAGACCCTGTGAAGGGAAGAGAGAGAGAGACTGACTGTCTCACTATACGGGACTATACAGGAAACAGCATGTTTTTGGTTGACCAGATATCAACAAACAGACTTTCTAGGTCTAAAAGCAGAACCACAGTCTTCATTCAGTGGAGTGAGAGTGAGCTGGATCTCACTGACAACAGCTCCTGCTGGGATGGCAAACCAAATCCACACCATGCAAGGAGTAGAATGCTTCCAAAGGCATTTCCCGGAACACACAGAGCGACCACAGACAAGCAGATTCAGGTTTTCAGGGTAAGATACTATCTTACTCTGTGTGGCTGCGACAAAATACCACAGGTGGGTTCATTACAAACAACAGAAATTTGCTTCTCATATTTCTGGGGGCAGGAAGTCCACAATAAAGGTGCCGGCAGGTTTGGTGCCTGGCAAGAGCTGCTCTGTTTCCAAGGTGATGTCCTGTTGCTAAAAGGAAGGGCAGGCTACATCCTCATTGGGGAGAGGAATGAAGTGGGTGAAGACATTAATTTAAGCCCTCTCAGCTCCCAAAGGCCCTCAAACACTGCTCTACTGAGGAGTCAATTTCAACATCTGAATTCAAGGGAACATGTTCAGGCCACAGACCAGAAACACACACACACACACACACACACACACACACACACACACACACACACTAACTGTCCCCTGCCATACACAGACACAAATAAGCACACACCAGGCCTAGCTATGTCACATATGTCTGTCAGAGACCAGCTTCAAGGCAGCATGGGGCTAGAAGGAAGCCAACCGGAATGGAAACAGGGATGAGAATACGGCCTGCTAATGCAGACAGCCTTCTGTGGCCTGCTCACAGCAAACAGTTCTTCCAACCCCTCCAATGTGTAAGAGATGCATGCTGTCCAAGCTCTATGCCATCAGTGGACACCACCAGGGCTAAGTCATCTTCCTCCAAAGACCTGAGCCTTGAAGTAGCGACTCTTTTTATTATAAATTGTCTATTTTGCGCCTTCCTTGTACTATTGCCAAAGTATAAAAGTATTGTACTAGGGAGGACCAAGCATCTCAGGATGCCAGCCTGGCTCCAGATGGGCAATGAATGAAATGAAATTCACATGCTTCCCAAGGAGGCGCACAGAGGGGTACTCTTTACTACACTGGGAACAGCCTAACTGGCCATCCTACAGAAGCGGTTCAGCACACGGTGGACCAGTAAACCCGAACAGTACTGTGCAGCGGTTAGAGAGAATAAGGTACATTTGGACAGAATAACATAGCGAGGTCCCCAGGTTACTTTGCTGAGTGACAAAAACAAGTGGCAGAATAAAGCCATGCCATTTACATATCATCATTCCTCTTTTTATGTGTCTAAATGTTCTTGCACATCAAATCTTGACAGGTGACACATCAGACAGAAAACAAAACAAAACAAAAAACAACTAAGATCTGAGTTTGAAAAAAGGGTCCTGGGATTCAGGCTAGTCATAAAATAGTTCAGCCTTACTTGAATTTTTCCGGTAGTGATGATAAGAAAAAAACGTGTGGGTATGGGGAGAGTGTTCAGTGGGTAATGTGTTTGTATGAGCCTAAGGACAGAAGTTCTAATCCCCAATACCTATGCTTAAAAAAATTTTTTTTTAAAGGCTGGGTATGGCTGCATGTGCCTGTAAACCTAGCATTTGGGGACAGAAACAGGCAAATCCAAGGATCTCCCTGTCCCCCAGCCTCGCTGAATCAGCAGGCTTCTCGATCCCTGGGAGCTCCTGTCTTAAGGCAATAGAGCAGCAATAGAGAAAGAAACCTATCTCTGCTATCTTCCTCTGGCCTCTATGAGCACATATAGGGGCATGTGTACCCACACACTCACATGCATGCAAAACACACACACACACACACACACACACGTATGCAAAGGTAGCTTATAAAATCAGAATAATGTTACGGTGTTAAGACATTTAAAGAAATAGGGCTGGCGGGTTGTCCTGGCAATGGCAATGGCTTGCTCTTCCCCAGCATACACGAAAGGCACAACAGCGACAAAATGCCATTAGCCTCAGATGGTTTCAACTTCTCTACTAACAAAAGTTCTCTGTCCATCACATTCATTCATTCAATAAATATCTCCCTGGGGCCCGCCATGTTCCAGGCCTGTTCTACAAACTCTGCACTGAACTACCCGGTAGTATCTTTGTTCTCTGAGCCTCCTCACAGCCCATCTCTTAACCCCAGGTTCTCTTTTACCAGAGTCCTTAAAAATCACAGACCCCACACTTGGGGAGCCCCAGCCCTCTCAGGGTGTCATCCTTCCAGACACGGCTCCTCTTTAAGTACCATAGCATGGAGCCTCTCAACCACTTCCCAATGGTTCCCTTGTGTCACCCCTGGTCTGATGGGAGCACCTCAAGGCCACAAGACCTAGAAAAGGGGAGGAGCATTCCCCACAACCATCATCGGGGTCCCACCGTAGGAAAATACACAGTAAAATGGAAAATTGTGGTGTGAAAAATGGCCCCATGCCTCTCGGGCACAGAAATGGGATTAATGCTGAGATCAGAGCTGCCAACTGCCCCACACAACCCCTACGCAACTCCCACCCTTGAATTCTGCTCTGGCTACAGGTGGGGAGGTTGCAAGAGCTGGATCTTGTCTCTGCTTTACATTACTCTCCTGGTCCAGGCTCAGATTTACACTGAGTTTTCAAAAAGGTTTATGAGTCTTGTACTAAATGCTCAGTTTCTTTCTTTCTTTCTCTTCCTTCCTTTCTTCCTTTCTTTCTCTTTCTTCTTTCTTTTCTTTCCTCCCTCCCCCCCCTTAAAAAAGGGCCTCATACAGCCTAAGCTGGCCTTGAAATCACTATGTAACTAAGGATGATCTTGAACTTTTTTTTTTCCTCCCAAGTGCTAAGATGACAGGCTTGAGCCCCTGGGATTACTTTATGCTTACGTGGTACTGCGGATTGAAGCCAGGGCCTCAGAAATGCTAGATAAGCATTATACCAACTAGCCTGCACCCCCAGTTTCTGAAAGCTCAGTTTCTATAAACTTCTTTCTCCAGTTTGTTTCCCAAACTAAAAAAATATTGAAAAGCAAAAGCAAAGCCCCAAACTGCCGGGGGAGGGAGGGGGCTCAAGCTGCTACTTCCTCCTAGGAAAAGGGAGATTAGCAGGACAAAGGGTTAAATATTAACACACTTCCCTGGAAGGTCTTTCCTAGCTTGTTAATGGAGACCAAGCCAAACCTTGGCAGGGATCAAACATTAGCTCATGACAGGTGTAGGCTTCACGCTGGCTGCCGCTGCATTTCCAGAAAAAAAGAAAAAAAAAAAAAAGTCAGGGACACGGGGACCACTCCATGACACAGCAGGCTGGAATGGATTGCTTTGCAGAGAGCTCTTCCGGCTGAAATAATTCTCTGTAACAACTTCCTTGACGTGCTGTCAGATGGCCTGTTTCCAAGGTGACGGCCGATGCCTGGAGACATAATAGACATCATCTGTGGTCTTCTGGAGATGCGGCCCCCAGATCGACCCTGCTGGATTCTTCTTGCACTCATCAAGTTGGCAACCTCTATGAAACTGGGGCCCTGTGACGGGCTCCCAGCAGGCTCTACTCGTATTCTCACCAGAATACTGTTCACTTTGCCTGCCTGCAGTATTGGATTGCAAACTCAAACGTCTTTGGGGGCCAGCCAGACGAAGTACATGACTGAAGTACTCAAGTGACAACTGCAGCACACCTGCCTGTCCAGGGAGAGGCCGTTCGTGCCTGTGATTCACCGTTTCAATCTCAGGATGTTCTAGAACACAGCTGCTTTGCAGATCTCTCCTGGTTGAAATGATTCCATAAACAGTGCCCTGAGGAGCTGTCAGGATGGTGTATGTGCTGGGTTCAGTTCTATCCCTCAGGAACCTTACTGGGGGCAAAGAGTCATTACAGATGTAATGAGTTAAATCAAGATGAGGTCATCCTGGTCTGGGGACAGGCCCTAACCCAGTGACTAGGAGACAAGCAGGAACTCACAGAGAGGAAGCAGCCCCGTGAAGACGGAGGCGGCAACTGGAGTTTTACCATCTATAAGCCAAGGAATGCAGAGGACTGTCGGCAACTGTCGGAAGCTGGGAGGAGCAAAACCTTTCACGAATAAGAACGAAAGGAAACATGCTTGGGAGCTTTGTATAGCAAGATATTTCATCGGCATAGTCAAGAGCAACCTGAATCCAGGCTGGATCCTTTCAAATCACTGTAGCCAGAGGGATATTTTGATAATTTAAATCCAATAATGATGTCACTCATTGCCCTAAACTCCCTTACAGATGACCCACTACTCTTTTAATAAAGGTTGCCAGAGTACGCTGGGCCCTCCAGACTCCGGCTCTTGGTTCTAGGTCTTACTCTTACTGGATTCCTCTAGAGCTTCCTTGTTCTCTTCATCCTCAGGACCTTTATATATACTGATCTCTAGTCCTCAAATGTTTGCACTTCTTTCCCCACGACACACATGCACACACACACACGAACTTGCACACATTTCCTCAAAGAACACTTGTCCTGGTTCCTCATGCAAAGTTAGCCAATTCCCTTTTCGATACTTTGCAACTGAGCAGCTATATGGCCTACCAAAAATGTGTGATCATTTGATTCGCTGCCATAGACTGTAGCTGCCTTCCCCTCGTGCTCTGCGCAATGCCTACCATACAATCAGGCCCCACAGAAGGCAGGTGGCAGTGTGATATTGTCCTTTTCTGTGCAAGCCTGCAGTGTTCTCAACAGCATTGGCACTAAGCCTTTGGTCTGTACTTTTCTCATGATGCCATTTCACTTCTTGCACTGTATCTCTGATGCCCACATCTGTTAGGTCTCTAACTCTTGGCCACAAGATAGGCAATAACCATAGAGCTCACCTCTGTATTATCCAACGGATTGTTTGCGGCCTCTCCATTCTTGATAAGCATCTCTTGGGGCCTTAAAGACATACTAAGCTTTTCTTTTTAAAAATGGCAGAGACTGAGCATGGCACATCAGAGAAGGAGCCTGGAACCATGGTTGAGTCCAGCTTGTGCCAGGCAGGAGTCAGGAGTGGGCAGCTTTGGACAAGTGGGCTACCTTTCTGCAATGACAGTCCTTTAGTGTCATAACCCTTCGCTAGAGACACCATATTCCCATCACATGGATTCCCATCTCTGGCTAAAAACCTTGCTCAGATGAGTCTAAACACAAAATCCTATCAAGTTGTTCTCAGGCAGGCACAATTCCCCCAGCTCACCCTCCCAAGATATTTGACAGTGTTTGGGGAAAGTTTTTACTACTTGCACCTGAGATTTGGTGATGGGTATGGACTGCTATTGACCTCTAATAACTAGACCAAGGATGCTGAAGAATGTCCTAGACTGCGCTATGACACAGACACCTCTTCCTCCGGCAATCAATTATCCAACTCAGAGAAGTGGCACCGCTAGGAAGCAGTATACCACTGCCATTCATCATGCTGAGTGCCTACCCGCCCACCCACAAGTGCCATGCCATGGGCTTTGGTCAATTCTCTCTCCAGGGCATTCCAGTCTGCTCTTCTTTCCAAAGAAGAGCTTTAACCATAATTAGTGTGCTTTTCAACTTACTAGACCGCAAAACAGTTTGCTCTGATCCCAATGATCTCCCCTGTCTAGGCCCTAAAGTTCTCTGTCCTGACCATTGTCCTTAGGCACAAGCTGCATGGCCTCAAGGAACTTCCAGCAACCCAAAGAACGCAGGAAACGTGTGGTTAATCACTTCAACCTGCTTCCACAGTGACTCTCTGAGGCCTGTTTATTGTTCCACCGTTTGGCTGCCCCGGAGTTATCCAAGACCAAAGTCTTACATTTATTTGTAGAGTACAAGAAGGTATATTTTTACTCTCAGGTCCCTTCCAAGTCCCTGAATTAAATTAGTGTGAACTTTCCAGAATAAATTCACCTTTGAGCAGAAACGAAGCATGGAAAGTTCCAGCCCAAAGGACACCTTATTGAAAAGTCAAGAGGATGGCTGCCTCTCCTAACTTCAGCATTTGCAGTCGCAAAGCATGGAGCATTTATTAATACAAAAGAGCTTCTTAGAAGAATGAATGATGGCCATGCAGGACTGGCTTCCAGATCCTTCTTCTGCAGACTGTACACACACACACACACACACACACACACACACACACACACACACACA
>NW_026596040.1:935808-944469 GCF_907164565.1 Psammomys obesus | reverse complement strand
CACACACACACACACACACACACACACACACACACACACACACACACGGAAAGGAAGAGAATGGAAAAAGCAATACATGTGGATCCAATCTGCACCATGTCACGGCCTAAGACACAAAGGAAGAATGTTTATCAGGATGGGTATGAGGAACAGCTAATAACACAAGGAAGGCCTCAGAGTCTTCTCCTCCATTGCCTTCTTGATGGGCCATGACTGTGGTCTACTGGCATGTGTCACCAGTTCAATCTTCACACATTTTGTGGATGGCCTCCTGAGGTTTTCCTACAGAGAACTACTCAGAACTGGCTTGGCGATTTGTAGTGTGAGAAGGGAGGGCACCTGGAGTGTGTTTCCTCCCTTAATACTCAACATGGAAAAATATTTTCCAATCACTTCCAACCCCTGCAAGGTTCCAAAGCTGGGCAATTTTGAGACATGTGCTGTTTCACAGAAACCCATCCATTTTTGTAACTGTGCTTTGCCTACGTAAGCCTTAAAGACTGTTGACTAAGGCAGTATTAAAACTAATATGGGCTGTGTGTACCTGTGATAGCCTGGCCTTGCTCAAGCATATGCCACAGCCTGGGTTCCAGTGCATCCAGGTAAAACAGAAACAGTTTGTAAAAACTATTGCAGCACAAACACACCAAAAAAAAAAAAAAAAAAAAAAAAAAAAAGTGTATAGAATACTTTGTCATTAAGTAACAAACATCTCTACCCAAAACACGTCATAGTTGACATTGTTATCCCAATACTTGAGAGAATTGGGCAGGAAGCTATTGAGTGAGAGCTATCCTGAGCTATACGGTGAAGGCCTTTCTGAAAACAACACAAAATAGAGGGGCCTGGTAGTGCACACCTCTAATCTCAGCACTTGGAATGCAGAGATGAGAGGATCCCCACACATCTGAGGCAAGCCTGGTCTACACAGCAAGTTCTAAGCCAGGGTTACATGGTGAGATCCTGTCTCAAACAACTGGACACCCTGCTAGAACATGAGCTTTCCTCTAAGTTCATAATTTTCAAAGGATTTAGCAGCAGAAGGCCGCTCTTCTCCTCCTGACACACATGTAGTCTTGGGCCGGATATGAACATGAAAAGGTAGAGTCAGAAACTGCTCCAGGATTGTCTGGGTCCCAGAAACCAGCTTATTCTCTTCCATTCTGCCCCTTCCCAACACTCTTCTATGTCTCCCATGAGCACATGGGAAAATTGGTTTCAGAATGAATCCCTTCATCTCTCAATGGGCATGGGATCTTCGTGAATATGTCATCAAGTCCAACCATGTACACTAACCGTGATGACTCACAAAATAATAATTACCAGGGTCAAATGTGGGGGTTGACTTTTCTCCATCCTGTGTTACTTGCTCTCTAAAGCCACCTTCCTGTTCGTTCATTTGTATGTGATTAGTTAACACTGCGCGCGTGTGGAGCTCCTTTGACTACTACATACCACGGCGCTCTGCACGGCCTCATGCATCACCTACTGCTCTCACTGACGTCCTCTCAAGACTGGAAGAAGCTGCCCTGTGCTGACTGTCACCCACTGAGGGTCCAGGCTTGGCACTTGCTGAGAATGGCGAGGCAGAGAGCCTAGCTATCTCTCATCATGTCCCTAGACATGGAGCTACCACCTCACGTCAGAGAAACCCCCAGGAAGCGCTGCTGAGGGCTAATAAAATCCTAGCATGGTAAGCTAAAGGCTATGAGTACACCGGGTAACTTAAACTTGTTAATAAAGCATTCGGTTGCCTTCACAGAGTCTTTCATTTAACTTATACTTGTGATGGGGATTTTTTTTCATCAGGGAATGGTCCCTTGAACCATGTGATCGCCAAAGCGATGACCACCAACTGTTATCCTGCCAATGACGTGACGGTGGTCATTTGATAGCAAGGCTTCTGGAAGCTTCTATTCCCCAAAATACCCTTAGCATTCTCCTTTAAAAAGCACAGGGGCAACTGAAAATGTGGCTTTTTCCTGACCAGCACTGAAAAATAATATTCCAGAGGCCAAGCAGCTTATCTCCCAGTTCACATTTCCAACAGGCCAAATGTAGAAAGCACATTTGGATTGGCACATGGGTTGAACTATTTTACTTTAGAGAAAGAAAAATTGAGCAATCTTGGAAGAACTCCATATTCTTCCTTGAAAAAAATTTTTTTTTCTAAGTTCCTCTTGAAAACTAGTTAGGACGTAGAGCAGGAAGGAAAGGTTTGGAACAGATGGCCCCAAGTGAGTTGGGAGAATGTTAATCACTGTCCCTTTGCTCCTTTACTTAGAGAAAAGCTTACATCCCAGGCCCCAGCAAAAGGAAACTGCACACACGTGACTTTGAGACAGTAGTAACCAACCAGGCAGCTCTGAAACACAATGCAGCCCAGAAACTTAACTCATTGACATCAAGAACCCAGAGGGTCAACAATGGGCTCAACAGACATTTGAGAAAGTCATTTAGTTTTTGACTAAGGCTCCCTAAGAAAAGAACAGCTTAACAAAACAGAGCAAAATGAAATTTCCATATACACAGACATCTGCAACTTCAGCCAAGCATAGTCTTTGGCAAAGTGGAGAAACACATACTGTGCTTGGTTAAACATAAATGAAATACAGTGACTTCGGAATGTTGTCAAGTAAGAGGAGCAAGACATGAAAAAAAGACAATCTGGAGATCTAGTTTAATGATCCTCTGTAATGGCTCTTCTTGGTTGTCAACTTGACTATATCTGGAATTAACTAAAACCCCAGTGTCTGGACACACCTGTGAGGGATTTTTTTTCCCCCTTAATTTAATTATTTGAAGTGGGAAGACCCATTTTCAATCTTGATCTTTTGTGGTGGGAAGATCTACCTTTAATCTAGGCAACACCTTCTGCTCACAGCCTTCATAAAGGACATAGAAGAAAGCTCTTTGCCTGACTGAGTGTTCTCTCTCTTTAGCAAATCTATTTCTTCACTGGCATTAGAGCCTACTTCTTCAGGACCTCATCATATATGTGAAGGCCAGCTGAGACATACTGCCTTGTGGAATGGACAACTACTGAATTCTTGAACATTCTGTGGGTAGACAGCCATTGTTGGGACTTGCTGGATCATAGCCTGTAAGCCATTCTAATAAATCTCCTTCCTAAGTACATATAGATTCATTGTATCAGTTCTGTTCCCCTAGAAAACCCTGTCCAACACAGATTTTGGTATCAGAAGTGGTTCTATAGCAACAGAAGTATGAGATGAATTCTTTTTAAGTATCTGAAATGGGCTTTCCAATTTGCAACACCTAGAGTTAGTGAAGTCTCTCCTAGAATCTCGGAGAGTATGCAAAAACCCATGATGTGAACTATTGTACAGACTTAAGGAGATAAATGCATCTGATTACCCTGATTTACCAATTGTGAGAGACAATGGATTTGGTGACTCTGGCTATAAAACATTTGACAATTTGTGGAAAAATAAGAAAACTGCTGCTGGTCAGCTGCTCCTAGGATAAATTGACAAAGAAAAAGGGTGAGTTCCATGATAAAATTAACCAACTTCTGTCATATCACAGTATGGTGAAGGACAACAAGGAAGCCAGTGGCTTTTACTCTTCCTTATGCTGTGACCTCATGTTATGGTGTTATGGTGACTGCCAACCATAAAATTATTTTTGCTGATGTTTCATAACTGTAATTTTGCTACTGTTATGAAATGTAATATAAATATCCTTTTTTTTTTTCTGATGGTCTTAGGCGACATCTTTGAAAGGGTGATTAGATCCTCAAATGGGTGGTGACCCACAGATTGAGAACTGCTGGTCTAAAGGTTTCTAAGTGTGCCCTGAAATAGACTCTTCTCTCCAGCAACCACACGGCTCAAGGTATGGAAGATCAGTCAGTCCAAAGCCCTCATTATGATGTTGACTGAATTACCTTGAAATTTCAAGTCCCAGATTCGGAGGGTGTTGGCAGTTAGAGTAAGGCCATTAATTGGTAAAGAATGGGATCCTGTGACTTAGGAAGGAGATGTGTGGGAGAAACCTACCGAAGCTGAGAACTCTGAATCCTCAGAGTCTCAAGGCTTTATTACCTGAAGAAGTAGTCTCTCCACTCTTAGCAGAAGATGTACTCCCTCCCCCTTCCCCGGAAACATTGCCTCTTCCTCCTTTGGCTGAGGAAATGAATCCTTCACTGTCTACAGTTGTAAAACGATGGCCTACTGAAAAGGAGTTGGAGATGCCTAAAAGCCCTTGGCTTAGCATTGATAAAGGGATTTTTAAGGTTCAGAGAAACTGCAGTGCTAGAGTGGGTACACTGTGTGAAAACGAATCCTCCACAATGGGAAGGCCCAGAAGACATGCCCTTCACTAATCCTACAAATGCAAAAAGGTGAGAGGGGCACCAGCACACTTGAAGAGCTTTGTTGCTGCCCTTCTCCATGTGCCAGACCTTAGGGTTGGAGATGCTGCTGCTCATTTGGATGAACTAAATGTAGGGGGTTTAATTGGGCACAGAGGTAGCACAGGCCAGGAGTTAAAACTGTATCTCCAAAGGCAAGTGACTATAGTTATCCTAATGGGCAGCATAGACAAAGCAATATCCATAATGGCCCAACCCATAATGGCCAGCTCAGGCAAAATGATTTTGATGGTGGTATGACTCATGACTTATATAGACCTTTGGTACTGGGTAATCAATCATGGTGTTTCCAGGCATGGAATAGATAAGCCTACTGAATTTTTGTTTTATCTGTATAAGCCAACAAAACAAAAAACAAACAAATAAACAAACAAAAACAAACAAAACAAAAAAAACCTTTAAAACAAATGAAAGAAAGGCTGCATTGGATTGTGGCAGAAGGAAATCTCAGCCCATGAATCAATTTCCAGACTTGAGCCAGTGTACGAACCCAAAACTTCTTGAATGAAGGGATGTCCAGGTTCCCGAGGAAGGACTTTGATAAAATACCTAACAGTTTTCCTGCTATCCTTTCTCCAGTTCTTCCCCAGAGAAACCTATGGCCTTTAACAAGGCTAACTGTAAACTGGGGGAAAGGAAACAATCAGACTTTCCAGGGGGTCTAGGGCTTACGGAGGTCAGGAGATAAATGGAGTTTGGGCTGAAGTCCAACTCACGGTAGGTCCAGTGGGTCCACAAACTCATCCTGTGGTTATTTCCCAAGTCCCAGGAACTACAGAAATTAGCATCATCTAAGACTTGAAAGACGCAGTCAAAGTGGTCCTTTAACTCTATCTGAGCAGCACAGAAGACAGATGTATTGTGGAGAATGAAAGTTGACTATCTAAAACTCAGGCAGGAGTGACTCCCACTGCAGCTGCTGTACCAGATGTGACAGCCTTACACAAGCAGATAAACATACCCCCTGGTGTATGGTGTGCAGATACTGATCTAGCAAATGCCCTTTTCTCAGTACCTGTCTGTAAGGACCACCAAAGCAATCTGCTTTCAGTTGGTAAGGCCAGCAGTATACACGCACAGTTTTATTCCGAGGATATATTAACTCTCCAGCCCTATGACATAACTTAGTTCAAAGGGATCTTGATCTTCTGTCGTTTCTACAAAGTATCACATTGGTCAACTGTATCGATGATGACATCATACTAATTGTACCAAGGGAGCAGGCGGTAGCAATCATGTTGGGCTTGTTGGTTAACACATGTGCGTCACGGAATGGGAAATAAATCCAACCAAAACTCAAGGGCCTTCTACCTCAGTGAAATTCTCAGAAGTCCAGTGATGTGGGGTATACAAAGATATTCCTTCTTTGGTGAAGGATAAGTTATCGCCCCTCGCCCCTCCTACTATCAAGAAAGAAGCAATATGTTTAGTGGACCTGTTTAGATTCTGAAGATGGATCATTCCTCACTTGGGTGTGTTACTCCAGCCCTTAGAAAGCTGTTAGCTTTATGTGGGACCTGGAACAGGCTGGTCCAGGCTGCTGTGCAGGCTGCTCACCTGGACCACCTGGACCATATGATCCAGCAGACCCTATGGCACTTGAGGTAGCAGAGAGGGAGACTTTAGAAGGCCCATCTACAATCATAGAGGAGGTGAATCACAGAAAAGGCCTTGGAGATTTTAGAGCAAGGCTCGACCATCATCTTCAGACAACTATTCTCCATTTGAAAGACAGCTCTTAGCCTACTGTTGGGCCTTACTGGAAACTGCATATCTGACAATGAGCCATCAAGTGGCCATGTGTGCTGAGCTGGGTGTTATCTGGCCCACCAAGTCATAAAGTAGTATGTACACAGCAGCAATCCATTATCAAATGGAAGTGGTACATATGTTGTTGGGCCTGAATAGGTCCTGAGGGCACAAGCAAGGTGCAGGAAGAAGTTGCCCAAATGCCTGTGGTCTCTATTCCCTTTACAATGCTGTCTGCCGCCAAGCATACAGCTGTAGCCTCATGAGGTGTGCCCTATGACCAGTTGACTGAGGAAGAGAAGCCCAGGGCCTGGTTTACTGATGGTTCTGTAGGCGCCATCCAGAAGTGGACACCTCCATCATTTTAACTCCTTTCTGAACAACCCTGAAAGACACTGGTGAAGGGGAATGTCCACAATGGGCAGAACTTCAGGCAGTACACATGGTCATACATTTTGTTCTGAAGAAATGGCCAGCCGTGCCACTGTTCACTGATTCATGGACTGTAGCCCATGAATTGGCAGGATGATTGGGGACATGGAAAGAGAATGATTGGAATATTGGTGAGAGAGACATCTGGGAAGATGTGGACAGATCTCTCCAAATGGACAAAAGGTGTGAAGAAACTTGTGTCCCATGTAAATGCTCATCATTTAGCAGAGGAGGAGACCAGCAGTCAAGTAGATAGAATGTTCTTTTCTGTGGACAGTCAGCCTCTTTCCCCAGCCATCCCTGTCCTTACCTGATGAACCCATAAACAAAGTGGCCATGGTGGCAGAGATGGAGGTTATGCAAGGGCTCTGCAACATGGAGAACCTAATAAATCTCATGTGTGTATGTGTGTGTGTGTTCATTCTATCAGCTGCATTCTTCTGAAGAACCCTTACTAAAACACTCCCCAATATAAGATTAATTTCTCTATATTATTCTTTGGGCGTGGTGCAAGGTGTAGAAGGATATATAATGAATTGCTGCTATTTATAACAGGGAAGTGGTCGAAAGAAGAGAGAGACACAGGGTCACAGAGTTATTAGATAAGATATTTTGTGTGGTAGAAACTGTGGAAAATTAAGGAAAAAAAAACTCTTTTTAAAAAATGTGTTTTAAGTCAGGCAGCAGTGGTGCATGCCTTTAATCCCAGCTCTTGGGAGGCAGAGGTATGTAGATCTCTGAGTTCAAGGCTGCCTGGTCTACAGCATAAGCTCCAGGACAGCCAGGGCTACATAGAGAAACCCTGTCTCAAAACCCACCCGCCCGCCAAAAAAGAATGTGTTTTGTTTAATTACATGTATATATGCATAGCAGTGTATAACTATCTGCACATCTATGAAGGTGCCGTCCCAGATTAAAGATATCCAGACCCCTGAGAGCCAGAGTTATAGGTGGTTATGAACTGTCTGGCACGGGTACTGGGTACTGGGCTCAGGGCCTCTGCAAGAATAGAATTGTCAGTGTGCAGGCCATCCTGCTAGCTCATGGCCCCAGCAACATTTTATGTTATCACTGCCACTGCCAAGTGTGCTAGACGTCTACCAGATAAAAGGACCCCTGCCACCCCAGCTCTCACTCTGTTCTAGCTTCTCTCTGTTCCCTCTGTTCCAGTGCACACACTCTCTGTCTCTCTCTCTGTTTCTCTGTTCTAGGCACCCCTTTCTCTCCTTCCCTGCCTCTTTTCTCTATGCCCTCATGGCTCACTCGCTGCTTCTACCCCTTCTCCAAACCTCCTCTCCCTTCCCCCAATAAACTTCCTCATACCAGATCTATCACGACACACTTTCTCAGGGGGTACACCTTGGCATGGGCTCACCATGGCATCCCCCACGCCTCAATATTTATAGATCATAACAAGTATGTGCTCTTAACCTCAGCACCATCTCTCCAGCCCCCCATCTATTGTTTTATCACAAATTTGCAAAATGAGCAAATGGCATGCATGGCTTGCTTTGGGGATGAAAGTCTTGATAATTTTGTTAAAGCAACTACCATGAGGCATTTTAGAAATGTGGGGTATGATTGATTCCCTTGCTCTACCTGCCATCAGCATTCTTAAAATACTCCTCAGATAAGGAACTGCAAGGCAGGGATGAGACCCATTTACAAAGCAGATTGGGACATAGTAGACAGGCAGTGCTCTGTGGGATCTGAATGCATCATATCAGGCCCAGAAAACTTCAGCCATGCGCGCAGACAGGAAAAGAACTGGGACTGTTTCCCAGGAAGATGGACTTCCTCAGGCATCTGGTTGTCTGAAGCCTGTGAACTCATACTCCGCAGACCACGACCCCAGAGCTGCAGGGCACTGAAGCAAAGGGCTCAATCTGAAGTGACAGGGTGCCCTCCACTCAACAACACAGCAATGAGATGCTGGCTTTAAGCAGTGGGTAGGAAGCTGACAAGGAGAAAGAGAGAGAAAGAAAGAAAAAAAGAAAAAGAAAGGAGGGAGGGAAAGAGGAAGGGAGAGAAGGAAGGAAGGAAGGAAGGAAGGAAGGAAGGAAGGAAGGAAGGAAGGAAGGAAG
>NW_026596040.1:930819-935798 GCF_907164565.1 Psammomys obesus | reverse complement strand
AAGGAAGGAAGGAAGGAAGGAAGGAAGGAAGGAAGGAAGGAAGGAAGAAAGGAAAGAAGGAAAAGAACATTCGAAAATAAAATATTTAAAAATGTAAATGTGACGGAAATTGTAAACAGCCTAAAGCTCCTCTCCCTCCGGGAACAGCTGTGTCGGCTAATCCCTGGAGAACTCCTTGCTGGATCTCCCTTCCTTCCTTCCTCCGTCCCTCTCTAATAGCTCCCTTGTTCCTGCTGGACAAAACTAGCCCTTTGTGGCTGCTCTCAGAACAACATTAAAAACAGGAATAGGGAAATTGTAAACAGGAGGCTTCTGGCCTACAGGCGAAGACACACACAGGCCTCTGAGGCCTACTTCATGCTAAGCAAAGAAACAGATCTTTGTTGCTAAAGGGATTAGGACTGTGGGCCTCTGGAGGCTCGCTGAGGCATTCAGCTGGCCTGAAGCAGGGGCTTTGTAAAGAGACACCTCCGTTAGAGGTCTGGGAGCCAGCGGAAATCATTCATGCTCTTTACACAATCTGGGTAATGTGAGAGTGTTGGCGTGCTAACCGCCTCTGTTGAGGCGGGCCCTATCTCCTTGAATGGTAAATTCTTTAAAAGCTAAACAGAGGGTGGTATAATTGCCTTCGCTGACTTTTTTTTTCTTCTTTCTTTTTTTTTGTGGGGTGGGGTATGTCTTCCACCTTTAACCCTTGCTGGGAGGAATGTTCAGGAATCATGGAATAGCAGCTTCAAGACACTCTTTGGCCCAGGCCCCATCGAGCTGGCATAATGTTACCCAAGAGACGATACTCTCAGGGCATCTTAACATCTGATCAATGGCCACTATGCCCCCATACTCACCAGGATGATGCACATTTCTGCAACAACCCCATTTTTGCCGCTGGTTTGGAAGGTCCCCCAGTCTGCCTATGTGATTTCTATCTATCCTGACTTCACTCAAGGGGTCCTCCCCTTCCCCCTGAGGTTGCTGCACTCCAGACTGTAAGACTGTCTACCCCCAGGAGTGGCTAGAGGGAGCAGGGTTACTTACTTTGTATCCACACTGGATGGCCCTTCACAGGAATCCAAGGTGGTCCGTACCCAGCAGGAGATGGAACTGGTTGGGGTGGGGGATTGGTTTGAAGATCAGTCCTTATGGAAGCTAAGAAAACTATACCCACTTTGTGCTTTGATGACTTCTAAAGATTTTTTTTTTAATTCATCACTCAATCCTCCTAATGACCTCATCCAGATTGGCCTGTAGGCAAGTCTGCAGGGACATTTTCTTGGTTAATGACCAATGTGGAAAGGCCCTGCTCATTGTGGGAAGTACTGAACTGTGCAGGCCGTCCTGGGTTCTATAAGAAAGCAGGCTGAGCAAGCCAGTAAGCAGGGTTCCTCCACAGCCTCTGCTTCAGTTTCTTCCACCAGGTTTCTGCTCTGACTGACCTCAGTGATAGACTGTGACATGGGAATATAAATCAAATAAACCATTTCCTAGCTGAGTTCCTTTTGGTCATTGTCTTAGTCATTATTCCATTGCTGTGAAGAGACACCATGACTAAGGCAACCCTTAGAAGAGAGAGCATTTCCCTGGGGGCTTGCTTACAATGTCAAAGGTTTAGTCCATTTTCATCATGGCAGGGAACATAGCGGCACGCAGGTAGGTGCTGGAGCAGTATCTGAGAGCTACATCCTGATTAGTAAGCAGAGGGAGACAGAGAGAGAGACTGGACCTGGCATGAGCCTTTGAAACTTTAAATCCCACCCCCAGTGACATACTTCCGACAATAAGGCCACACCTACTCCAACAAGGTCACCTCCTAATCCCTCTCAAATTGTACCACTCCCTGATGCATTCAAATGCATAAGCCTGTGAGGGACATTCTTATTCAAACAACCATAGTCATAATGTTTGAGCATAGCAACAGAAACTAAACTAGGACTCAAATACATACATACATACATACACACACACACACACACACACACACACACACACATACATACAGATAAGGACTGAAACACAGCACTGGAAAAAAGAAGAGTGGGTATTGGTCAGGTAAGAACTCTATAGAAGGTTTGCAGGTAGTAGCTAAAGTACTCAGGGAAAGTGGAGGTCTTTCTGTAACCTATAAATTGAACAGCTCCTGGCACAGCTCCTGGAAAGGGTTAAACATTTTGTAACTATCATTTATATAGGGATAAGAAGTCAATCAGACTAGAAGGGCCATGAGGTTTCTATTAAGGAGGAAGAACCAATTCAGGCGTCAATGTGGGAGATCTGGTCAGGGAGGCCATTCTATTCTGCCAAGGCCCCTGGAATTTTATCTTGTGAGAGCTGAAAGCCACAAGCAGGAGCCAATGTAGGCAAGTTAGTGTCAAGAGGGATCACCACATCAGACCTGGATGCAGGAGGTAAGATGACCAGTCAAGGCTTCTCTGTGTAGCCCTGCCTATCCTGAAGTTCACTCTGTAGACCAGGCTGGCCTCAAGCTCAGAGACTTTTCTGCCTCTGCCTCCCAAAGGCTAGGATTAAAGGAGTGTGCTGCCACCACCATCCAACGGTTCTAGGTTTCTTAAACACAAAACACTGACTTCCACTGACTAAATTGACCAGGGCACATATTATCCAATGTGGCTACAGTTTCTGAGACAACAGGCAGCAGGAGTGGTGGGTTTAGCTTCTGAATTCTGACCCTTTCTCTCCATTATTCTCTCTCTCCAGCTGGCCCATTGTAAGCTGCCTTTTCTTGTTTTTAACAGAAGGGTTAAACAGCTCAGAGTGATATCCAGATGGCAGTGGCTACAGATAGAAAAGAGCTGTCAGGTAGCTCTATGTGTGGTTTTCTTTCTTTCTCTCTTTATTCTTTCCTTCCTTTCTTCTTCTTCTTTTTTAAACAATAGCAAACATTACCAGCAAACATCCCATCCCACTGTGTCCACTGATCATGGACACAATCAAAACCAATCACTTTGATCAAGGATATAAGATTACACACCTAGCTCTAAACAGTAGATTTTTACATGAAGAGAGTTAATGACAATGTATCATCACTTGAAGCCTTTCAGAGGCCCGAGGTCCAGGCCAGAGATACTAGAAGCCTAAACAATGAGGGTGGAGGTCAGGAACAGAGACATGAAAACAGACTCCACCCTTGTTTAGAAAACAATCTTCCTAAAATTTCTAGAATTTGGAGATGAGTGTATGTGATATTTACTACTGTCAACTTGACATAGCTAGAATCACCTATGAGACAAACCTCTGGGCATGTCTATAAAGGCATTTTGAGATTGGGTCCCTGCAATGGGAGCAGCCATCTAGATGCTGGTGGCACCATTCCATAGGTTCAAGTCCTGAACTGTACACAAAGGAGAAAACAAGCAGAGCATCAACGGTCATCTATCTCTTCTTCCTGACTTCGGGTGGATTTCACATGACCAGCTGCCTCATGCTCCTGCCACTAGGTCTTGTCACCACAGTGGGCTGTAAGCTAAAATAAGCCCTTCCTCCTTTAAGTTGCTTCTAGGGTTATCTGGACACAGCAACAAGGAAAACAGGCAGTACACTGTTGAAGGGAAGGATGGAGAAGTGAGAAATGACACACCACCCTCCTCATTTCTGGCTTTGAAATGGAGACCAGGGGTCACTACTTGACACAGAAGGAGGGGTGGGTTTGGGGAAAGCTGGTTGGGGCAAGCTTAGTTAAAGGGCCCGCATCCGGGCAAAGATATCAAGCCATTAGCAGGCTTCTACATGAGCCCACCCATCTTTCTTGAGTGCTGCTTCAGAATCATCTGTTTTGGCTCTTGTAGAAACATTCGTTAACAGTTAAGAGACCCAAAACTGAAAAATTTGGCAACACTGTTTCTGAAATCCTGGCACACCAGCGACCTGTCCAACCTTCCCCCAGTTTCCCTTGAAGGCACTTCCATCTGACACTCCTGCTCAGAATCTCGGGGAAGAGGTAGGAGAAGGAGATATCCATCAATGACTTACTGGCATCTACCTACTATGGACCCATCCCTAGGGAGAAAGTGCTATAGGATGGCAATAGGGAGGCATCAAGTAGGCATCCCCACCTCTGCTGGCGTGGAAAATTCTTGCTGGCAAGACAAAGAAACAGAATGGATGGGGTGGAAAGAGAGAGCCTGAAGTTTCAAGTGCTCTCCCCAGCTCTTATTCAGCAGGAGTCTAAAGACTCAAGGATCCTAAGAGACGGTGCTGGGGAGTTAGTTGGGCTCTGAGGCTTCAGGATGTCCAGTTTCATGACCTGGTGAAGGAAGAAGCCAGGAGGCAGTGGGATGAGTACAGGATAACAGGTAAGTTGAATACAGCATGCATACAGACCACCTGGCTCAGCGGGAGAAGAAAGGTCGCACGGAAGCTAGAGAGGACATGAGGTCAAGGGATGGTGACATCACCCTTTCCTGTAAAAAGAAGCTGGCACTGGAAGGGGCCTGGAGAAACATTAAGAAAACTATGTCCCAGAGAAGGTGGGAAGAGGAGGCGCAGATGGGTAGATGCAAAAGGTATACAAGCAAGAAACATCTAGGTCTGCAAGGCTGTCACACAGGAAGGGACCAGAAAAAGCTGTGAGCAGATAAGCAAATTTAGAGATGTGATGGCTATCCATGGACCTGTGACAGTGGGGGAAGGGTAGAGGCAAAAGGGGTGACTCAGGGCTTCTTTCCTTTTCCTTTTGATATGAAGGCTGAAGTGAGAAAGGGAGTGGGGGCAGGCGACCACAGGTCCCCAGCTCATTAGAAGCACAAGTGTTGAGCAAAGCAAGCCCTGGAGGCAGCAGAGGTAGGGCAGAATGAGTTGCATTTCTTAGGTTCAGTCTCCTCCTGGTACTGTTGTGAGCTGGGAGGAGAGGTGGCCACTGACTCCCACGAAGGCTGTAAAGAGTCAGACAACTGGGCCTGGCCTTCTCCAGAGCACATTTGTGTGTGTGTGTGTGTGTGTGTGTGTGTGTGTGTGTGTGTGTGTGT
>NW_026596040.1:928863-930809 GCF_907164565.1 Psammomys obesus | reverse complement strand
TGTGTGTGTGTGTGTGTGTGTGTGTGTGTGTGTGTGTGTGTGTGTGTGTAGACGCTCGAGTGCGTCTAGGGTGTGGGATGCATTACTGTGACACCCTGAAGACAGAACGAGTGGGCTATGCTATTAGTCCGGAGCACAGCTGTTGCACAGCCTCCTCCAGCCAAGGTCTTAGCCTTCCTTTGGGGATATGCTTAGCAAAGCAATTTTGTTTGTTTGTTTGTTTGTTTAGTGTATTTGTGTGTGTGTGGCCTTCCCCATTTTCCCAGTTGTATTTTGATGAATTTCCCGATCCAGTAACTACCTGATTCTCTCCCATGTCTTACTTATTTTATGATAAAGTAACTATGAGGCAAAAGAAACAAGAAAAGAAATTTTAATGTGGGGAAAGTGACTACAAAAGGTACTCTCTTAGCACAAAGCTCTGCTGCAATAAAATCTCCATGCCTCAATAGTCCCTCCTAATTTTAAAAGTAATAAAAAAATCTGGGTATAGCCCTTGCACTGAAAAGAATCAATATGCTTTAATTTCTTCCAAAAACTGGGGGCAGCAGAGGTAGGCACGCTGGCATCCTTTCACCTGGTTTGAATTACATGGTTCAGTCCAGCAGACATCTCCCCAGAGGGGACGTGGGATCTTCTTTAGAGAAAATGCTAAACACCCATCTGTCAGAAACAATTCTGGGGAACTGAGGTGTAGAGATGGAGAACAGAACAGATCCTCCCTTGAGACGGCTGCCTGCGAGGAACAGTCCTGTCTCTGCAAGCCGCATGTACTCAATCCCCCTGATCAAGGGCACACCGCACAGCAGGCAAAGCCACCCACACAGGGACACAGTAGCCCATGTCCTCACGATGCTCACGCTCTCCTGGCAGAGCCATTCTCTGCTAGGGTAAGAGGTGGGGGAGGGGGGACCTAAGCAGAAGCTGTGGCAGGGGCTCAGGTCTATGTCAAGCACCAGTTTAAGGAACAAGCCTTCCAGCCTTGCGTCTGTCCTATTATCCAGCTTCGCTGCCCTTCGGACACGTTTTACTATTTGAAATCCCATCCGTGACTTTGTCTGTGTATCGTTCACATCTGTTGCTAGACTATGAGCTCTCTGAAGACAAAGATGGCCTGTCCTAGTCATGACTGACCCTTAGCATCTAGAAAATATCTGGCCCATAAAGGGAACATCCTTCTTGGTCATTTAAGAGTATATCATGCATGGTTGGCGCTTTCATGTTTATCTAGTTAAGGATGCACCATGTTCAACCACTGAGCTTAGAATAACACACATTACTTCATTCATGCTTCACAGTAAACTCTCAGGGTAGGTACTAGGATGATTAATTTGGATTGTTAATTTGAAAAAGAAAACACTTAGCGTCAAATAAGGCATTTTGTACATTGTATGAAAGTAAGCATTCATGAATGAATAACACATTGGGGGAAGAAAATGAAACGGAACACTTAGGTCTTCGAAAACCCAGTATAATTCCATAAAAGGAACATGTAAATGTTGAGATGGTGACATTAAAGACCAGAGAAGAGTGGGAAAGAAACCAACATTTACAGGCAGGACTGTAGTTCGGTTGGTTGGGTGCTTGTCTACCATGTCTGTAGCTCAGGGTTCCATCCCCAACCCTGTGTACACCAAACATCAAGACAACACACAGTGCAGTCCTAGCACTTGGGAGGTGGGTGGAGGAGGTGACTCAGAAGTTCAAGCTCATCCTGGCTTTATAGCCAGTTCAAGGTCAGCCTGGGCTACATGAGTCTCTGGAGAAGGAAGGAGGGAGGGAGGAAAGGAAGGAGGGAAGGAGAAAGAGTGAGGAAGAATAGGGAGGGACAGGGGAAGGAAGGAAGGAAGGAAGGAAGGGAGGGAGGGAGGGAGGGAGGGAGGGAGGGAGGAAGGAAGGAAGGAAGGAAGGAAGGAAGGAAGGAAGGAAGGAAGGAAGGAAGGAAG
>NW_026596040.1:925710-928853 GCF_907164565.1 Psammomys obesus | reverse complement strand
AAGGAAGGAAGGAAGGAAGGAAGGAAGGAAGGAAGGAAGGAAGGAAGATCAAGCAGCTTAGTGAAGCACACATCTAGGTATATCTATGACAGTATTTCTGGGACAATTAGATCACCATGGCTCTGCCCTAATCAATGGATTAATTTCCTTGATGATGGTAAATGGTGTGGTTAGCTGGAGGAAGTTGATCACTGTGGTATGGATCAAGGGGATAATTATCAGTCTATTCTACTCTTCTTGGGGAACTGAGAATGTGGTGATTCATCCAGAGTCCACATTTCCCAGACTCCTTTGAAGCGAGGTTATCCAAACATGGGAGCAAATAATGCATGAAAATTCTCTATCACTTGCTTCAAAGGAAATGATTTCTCAAGACGGCCTCTTCTCTTACTCCTATTTTTGTGAGTGACCATGAAGATATGACATGTGCCAACTCTGACCACACAGCTGAGCACAAAGCCCAAGGGAAGGTGAACAACCAGATAGCTGGAAACTCCAGTCGCAGGATGGTTCTGCAGAATAGAGCTGCCTCCCAGGCTGGGGTCACTCCAGCTGCCATGTGAGAATAAGGAGCAACTAGGCCCGCACAGTTAGGTCATCTACTACAGAAACCCCGGTGATGGCAGGCTTCAGCGAAGGTGGCAAACTCTAAAACATGAGGTGTGATCAAATTCTAGATATAGTTTCAAAGCATAATTCAATGGAACTAAAAAGGTGCAAAGGAGACCATAAACACTTTTAGCCTGAGTATCTAGCAGGATGGAGTGGCCATGATCTGAAACAAAAGAGACTTTGGTGCTGAGTCTTTTCTTTTTTTTTTAATATTTATTTATTTATACTTATTTAATATATTACTTATTTATGAGTACTCAGTTTGCATGTATGCTTACATGACGGGAGAGAGCATCAGATCTCATTATAGATGGTCATGAGCCACCGTGTGGTTGCTGGGAATTGAACTCTGGAAGAGCAGACTGTGCTCTTAACTACTGAGCCATCTCTCCAGCACTGGGGCTGAGTCTTTAGTGAAAGATCACAAGTCAAATTTTGGAGATGAAGCTCGACATGGTAGCTCATGCCTTTAATCCCAGCTCTTGGGAGGCAGAGACAGAAGGATCAGCAGGAGTTAGAAATCAGCCTGGTCGAGATAGCAAGGTCTACAACAGCTAGGACTCCACAGTGAGATCATCTCAAACAGCAAAACACAGGGCTGGGGAGATGGCTCAGTTCATAAAGTGTGTGCTGTTCAGGCATGAGGACCTGACGTCCATCCCTATAAGCACTCATTTTAGAAAGCCAAGCACAGCAGCATGCATCTGTCAACCCATTATTGTGGGAGGCAGACACAAGCGGATCACTGAACAGCCAGCCTAGCCTACTTGGCAGAGTTCTAGGCCAGTACGAGACCCTATCTCAAAAAGTGGAGTACAGCCAGGCCTCCCTATGTACAGGAGCAGCCATGCACACACACACACACACAAACACACACACACATACCTGCACACACATAAGCCCTGGAACACATATCCCAGTAAATAAAAGTGGAGGTTAAAGGGTAAGGCCATCTGGGTTTGGGTTGTTGGTTTGGAGACAGAGTCTCACTACGTAGCTCCCGGGGAATGGCTCTCACTGTCCAGCTCTGTGCTGTAGAGATCAGGGTGTCCTAAAATCTGTCTGTAGCAATCTTCCCAAGTGACAGGATAACAGGAATTCAGCACCCTACCCACAAACACAACCCAGATCTGAATCCTGATCCTAGCGCTCCCCCAAGATTATACTCAGATGGCTTGGATCTTCCGTGAGTTAGTGTTCTTGCCTGTAGAGCAAGGACCACCTCACAGAGGTGGCGATCAGATGAGGCACATGCTTTCCAGACTCTTGCGCTGTTTACATTTTCAAAAGGTCATGAAATGCTTAAGACCAGAAAGAAATCTTGTTCCATCATCATCTCTGTTAATTTCCATCTCAAATCACTTTGGACCCCTAAGTTTTTCTAAGTAGAACCATGGCTGTCCGCTGCAGCCGCAGCCGTTTGGGCAACCCGGTATTCGGGGGACCATGCTCAGAGTTCCTAATAATGTTCACACTTCACAGCACTGTGTAATCAAGTAGGAAATGGGCCCCAATTCTGTTTCCTCTTCTATATCTGATATCAACACCCATCGCAGACTGTGATGGCTGCTGTTGTCAACCTGACTATATCTGGAATGAACAATAACCCAGAAATGGAAGGTACACCTGTGATCTGGATTGGGCCTTTGATCCCGACCTTGAGGCTGGAAGACATTGGCTTTTGATCTGTATCTTGAGGTGGAATGATACATGCCTATAATCCTGATCTTGAGTTGGAAAGGCACACCTCTGATCTGGGCCACACCCTCTGCTGGAAGCCTATATATGGACAACAGAATAAAGAAAGGTTTATTCACTCTTCACCTGCTTATTCCACATCCACTGGATCCCACTTCTCTGGGATTCCTCCAAACCAATGTAATCAGTTCCTGGATTATATACTGTTCGTTGGGTTCTAAAGACCGACAAATACAAAAAAAGGTAAGGTGGCAGTATAAAATAGGAATCAAAATGCATGAAAAGTCCTAGCTCTCAACATGGGGTGCAGCTAAGAAAGAAAACGAAGAAAGGGTAGCACCAAGCAACGTTCTGGGGTGCTGTTTATTTAAGCCATGTGTCAACATACTTTCCAGCCTCAGCTTTTCTCTTCTAAGAAATGGACGTAAGCCACAGAGAAAAATGAGTCAATAAGAGAGAGATGAAAGGGACATATTTAGAAAGGAATCAAATTCCTATCTGCAGGCAATGTGCTCATATACTTAAAAGAACCTGGAAGATGCTGCTGAGAATCCCATAGGCCTGCAGGGCAGCAGTGATGTACTCCTTTAATCGTAGCACTTGGGAGGCAGAAGCAGGTACATCTCTGAGTTTGAGGCCAGCCTGGCCTAGAGAGCGAGTTTCAGGACAGCCAGGGCTACACAGAGAGAACCTGTCTCAAAAAATAAAGAGAGAGAGAGAGAGAGAGAGAGAGAGAGAGAGAGAAAGGAAGGAGGGAGGGAGGGAGGGAGGGAGGGAGGGAGGGAGGGAAGGAAGGAAGGAAGGAAGGAAGGAAGGAAGGAAGGAAGGAAGGA
>NW_026596040.1:887217-925700 GCF_907164565.1 Psammomys obesus | reverse complement strand
GGAAGGAAGGAAGGAAGGAAGGAAGGAAGGAAGGAAGGAAGGAAGGAAGGAAGGAAGGAAGGAAGAAAGAAAAAATGAAGTTATAAAGTTGTTTAGGCACAGTAAGTACTTTCAGCAAAGGACCAGGATACAAAATCAACACACAAAAAACAGGAGCTTTTTCTATATCAGTAAGGAAGTTGCCAAGAACAAATTAAGGTGGGGGAGGGAAAGATTTTCATTCACAATAGTCTCAAAAAGATAAAATACCTAGGAATGTAACTAACCACGGAGGGTGAAGACCTCTGCAGTGAGACCTTTAAGACATCAATGAAAGAAATTAAAGGCAACACTGGAAGGCAGAAAGACCTAATGGCCAGATTGCCTCAAGTGACCTTCAGCTTCAAATGTAATCCTTTTCCAGTCCAAAGACATTTTTCACAGAAGTTTAAAAGAACAACTAAAATCCACACAGAGGCACTAAAGACCCCAAGTAGCCAAAGTAATGATGAGTGGAAAGATCTTCTAGAGGCATCACAGAGCCTGACCTCCGACAACAGGGCAGGACCACAGTGGCTGAACCTGCATGGGGCTGACACAGAAAGACCTAAAGAGCAAGGGGACAAAATGGAGGATCCAGAAATCAAGGCGCAGGGCTCCAGCTGCCTAATTTTTGACCAAAAAAAAAAAAAAAAAAAATCAAAACCATACCCTGGAACAGAGACAACCTCTTCGGCGAATGAAGAGGCTGGGAACCTGAGAAGCCTGGATATCTATGCATGGAGTGAAACTAGAGCCACAGCTCTCATCCTGGGTCAATTTTTATTTCTTTATTTTTTTAATTTAGAGTAGCTCACGCCTTTAATCTCAGCATTCAGGAGGCAGAGGCAGGAGGAGTTCTATGAGTTGGAGGACAACCTGTCCTACAAGTGAGTTCCAGGACAGCCATGAATGGAGGCTCAGCCTGCCCCTCCTCTCTTTCTCTCTCTCTGTTTTTGTGGGAGCCTTCAAGAGTTTTTACACATGTGTGTATGCACGAGCCTCAGAAGCTGGAAGGGAGTGTTTGATCTCATGGGACTAGAGGTACAGAGATTTTGGGGCCACCATGTGTGTTCTGGGAACCAACCCTGGTCCTTTGCAAGAGCAGCAAGTGGCCTTTACAGCTGAGTCATCTCTCCAGTGTCAGGTCAAAGACCTTGATGTCAGACCTGAAACTCTGCAACTGCTAGGGGACATTTTAAGAAATAGCAAGGGGGTGGGTGGGCTGGAGGGATGGCTCAGAGGATGGCTGCTCTTCCAAAGGTCTTGAGTTCAATTCCCAGCAACCACATGGTGGCTCACAACCATCTATAAAGAGATCTGGTATCCTCTTCTGGTGTGCAGGTGTACATGTAGACAGAACATTGTATACATAATAAATAAATCTTAAAAAAAAAAGAAAAAGAAAAAGCAGGAAAAAATGTATTTAAAAAAAAGAAGAAGAAAGAAAGAGCACAGGAACAGACTTTCTGAAGAGGACTCCAAAAGCAAAGGAAATAATGCCAAACCGACAAATGGGATTCCATGAGATTAAAAAAAAAAAACTTCTGCACAGCAAAGAAAATAACCAGCAGAGCGAAAAGGCTGCCTGTATTATTTTCACCATCAGACAATATGACACAAACACATAACACCTCAAAGGGAAGGAGGGATGGTTTATTCTAGAGCCAAATATGAGCAGACACAGCCCAGGGACACTGATTCAGGTTACACCAAATGCCATCTTCCGATCTGGTTATGGTTTCATCACATTTTTATAGGAACAGAACAAAGAAAATATAACAAGGCAATTTTCAACTACGTTAGTGGAAACTCACGGAGATGAGTAATGATAAGGTAGAGGCACCTCTGTTACAGCCTTGGATGCTGTCTGATGACACTCTCAGCCTCTGTGTTGATGGATGCTAAGAGTGTATTTGTATATCCCAAAGGATTTACCTCACAGTCACAAGGATGTTGAGTCACACACAGAGGTGTGCAGTAAATGGTAATTCAGGGAGCTAAAGATAGCCCAAGATAATCTGGCTTCCAAGGTGTAACATCCAACTCTCCATAACCGCAGATGGCTTCAGTCTGTTAATGGCCTTGCAGAACTCAGCACCAGCTTTTCTCCCCCGTGGGAACCTCAGCTCCTAACAGGCAATTAATCAAGATTATATCAAGAGTTAGAAAAAGTAAATAACAACAAAAAAAGCACCCAATCAAAAATGGTCTGATGAACTCACTAGATAGTTTTCAGAAGAAATGAAAATTGCCAATAAATATTTGAAAAACAGTTTCACCAGCCTTAGCCATCAGGGTGGCGCCAACTGAAATGACGTTGGGATTCCCTCTTACCTGGTTGCAGTGGCTATCTCACAAACACAAAAAACAGCTGCCTGCTGCGCTCAATCGGGGCCTATACGTTCATCAATGATGGATGGACAAAGGAAATGCAGTACACAGACACAGTGGAACTGTATCCAGTTGTAAAGAAAAAATGAAACCACAACATTTGAAGGAAAATGGACAGGGAAATAAAGCAGACTCAGAAAACAAGTAAAACATCACTTGTTTTCTTCATATGCTGAATCTCATGGGTGCATGTGTGTGCGCACACATGTGTTGGAAGGAGAAAGGAAGAACTTAGGAAAGGGAAAAAGAAAGACTGATGGAATAGATGTGACTTGAAAGCGGAGAGTAGGAGGCAGGGAACAGGGGAGATGGGTAGGGCAGTAGCAGGTAGGGATGTGTGTGTGTGTGTGTGTGTGTGTGTGTAATGAATACAATTAAGATGTAATGATATATATATATGAAAATGCCATAATGAAACTCATTACTTTGTATGCTTTCAAAATTAATTAAAAGGAAAAATAAAGGTGTCAAGGCTAATTAAACTAAAGCTGTAGGCAGCTGTGTGCAGCTGGGAAGCCCAAATCACACTCCCAAACGCCTGGAAAACCTTGTGAGAAATGTTTCAATTTTTGTTTGTTTTTAACATGAGTGCACCTTTCCCAAGTTAGGGAGTTTGGAGGCGGCAATGCTGTCATGCTGTAATGTCAAAGGGTTGAACACACCTGTATACAGCAGTTGGTGGAGGCTTGTTGACACTCATTTTAACTATGTGCACTTCTTCCTGGCCCATGACAAGAGTACACTTCCCATCTCCCACACAATAGCTGTGGCCTGAGACTGGCCAGAGGAAAACGGGCTGATTTGTGAGCGTCACTGCTGGCACATCCCGCTCCTCAAGCAATGAGCACCAAGCTCTTCTTTGACATGGCCTTGGAAGACATCTTGAGGGAGGCAAAACCGTGGGAATCATTGCTTAGAAGAAAGGTGTGTGCTCATTAAGGAACAGGCCTAGAAAACCAGTGAGGACTAAGCCAGTGGAATTTTAGTCTTTGCTCTAGACAGCACAGCTCAAATTTTAGCCCATCTCTTCTACACGGCCTCATTTTGACATTTGCAAACTCTAGGTGTTCACAAGTCCAAGTAGAAGGCTGTTAAATCGGTGATTGGAGTAATCACAACCAAAAGATTACACCTGTGTTAGTCTTCAAAGTGTCACCTTCACGACTGACGTAACTAAACAGTACTGCTCTTGGTGTGAAGGTGTAACTTCATAAAGCAGAATACGTGAAGAGTGTGCTCTCGTCTTCCGAAAAGGGCAGATTATATGTGGAAGGATTAGAGCCCCTACGGAAATCGCTCTAATCCAATAGCTTGCCAAAATAGCTCCATGAGGAGAAGAACGTGCTTCTCTCAGGCACAGGGCCTCTGCACATTCCGGCTCATTTAGAGACATGCTGAAGCCCCCCTTAGTCACTGACCTCCTGTAGCAGCGCATGACCCGTGGACTGTTCCCGACTAACAGCTGGATGAATCAAGCGCATCAGGTATCGCTGTTCTCATTCCTTTAGCTGTCTATCCAGCCAGACCAACCACAGCAGACTTTACTCATACTCTGTGTATGTGGTACCCATGTCAGTCTGCACAAGAGAAGGGCCTCAGGTGTCCGCTCCCATCACTCTGTGTCATTCCCCTGTGACAGGGGCTCCCACTGAAGCTAGAGCTTGTGGGCTCGAAGCTGGGAGGCAGGCAGCAATCTCCAGCAGGCCTCCTCGTTTCCCCCACCTCCCTAAGCAGTGGGGTTGCTGGAATGTGCACCTGCACTGGGCATTTTCATAGGAGACCTTACAACAAGACCTAAGCTTGTTGTAAGAGCTGGAAGGTGTTTTAAATGAACCTAAAACATTAGGTTTGCATCTCAAACCTTGAAAACTCATGGGAGAGCTTCAGGCACCGGGGGCATGGTTGAAACAGCATCTCTCTATGTAGCCCTGGCTGCTCTGGAACTTGCTATTTAGATGTGGCTGGCCTTGAATTAACAGAGCTCTGCCTGCCTCTGCCTCTCAAGTGCTGGATTAAAGGTGTGGGCCACCATGTCTGGCTCATAGTGGCATTTTAATTTAAGATGGGTTCATCAGGACATGAACCCGCTGTAAATTCAGGGACTCAAACAGAAACTAGTATTGAATAAAATTAAATTGAGCTAGGCACATTGGAATACATTCATAGAAACATCCAGGTGCTGGGGAGGCTGAGGCAAGAGGATTGCTTGAGCCCAGGAATTTGAAGTCACACACACACACTCACTCACTCTCTCTCTCTCTCTCTCTCTCTCTCTCTTTCTCTCTCTCAAAAGAAAGATCTTCAAAAGAAAAGAAAACTGCTTGAGAGTGGAGGAGCTTTTCCTACCCATGTAGAGTTAAGGCCACTCCTAACGCAACTCTAATGGGTGAGTAAGGCTAGGCACTGAGAGCCAGGGAAGGCTTGCAGGGGGTGGGGGTGGGGGGAAAGAGGTAAGCAAGGGTCTCTAACGGGACAGTGTTCTGAGCAGTAAAGACAGGAGGTAGTGAGACCAGACCCAGTGGAGTAAAGCAGAGACGAGACAGGAAGGCCCTGTGGCTGGCAGTGTGGCTCGGCGGCAGCGTCCTGCTCAATCTCCAGCACCGCAAAGTTAAAGACAACATACTAAGAGAGACTCACCTGGCTTGCCCGTAGCTCAGGGGCAAGTGAGAACTCTAGATCATGAAGAGAACCTAGAGACAGGTCAACAAATATGGCGCCGGCATGGCAGGAACAGGATCACTACAGACAACTCACTGGTGTGAGCCAAGTGCACTGTGCCTTCAGGTCTCAGAGCTGGCACGGAATGAGGAGAGGAGGACAGGGAACGAATGAGAGGACAGCAGCTCAGGCACAGGAGAGACTAAACACGTAGCACGAGACGATAGGGGAGGGGCTATAAACACAGGGCTGATGTGGGAGGCAAGGGAGCATTAGGCTGGATGCCAGTGAGGTTTCCAGGCCAAGACAGGCCCAAGCCAAAGTGGAATGTATGTATAGTCTGGAAACAGGGAGTCAGACCTCGGGAGATGACAGAGAAATAGCCATTTGGCATTTATAGTAAAAGCTGGACGGTGTATTAATGAACCTAAAATCTTAGGTTTGCTTCTTAAACGTTGAAAGTACATAGGTGAGCTTCAGACACCTATAATCCTAGCACTCAAGAGGCTGAGGCAGGGGGATGGCGAATTTGAGGTCAACCTGTGCAACATAGAGAAATCTTGATTCAAACTGCCCTGGGGAGGGGCGGGAAGAAAAAAAAGAAAGAAAAAGATATATGTGAATGTTACCTCAATAAAAACTACAAATGTCCTCTAAAAAGTACATTGATCAGTGGAAATTCTTTGTAAATGCAGATTCTGGGTGGGAGAGGTGGCTTGGTGTTGAGCACTTGCTGTTTGTCTAGAGGATCAGATCCCAGGACCCATGAGTTACCAACAGGCTGTCACTCGAGCTTTAGGGATCGGACACCTTTTTCTGGACTCCACGGGCATCTGTACACATAAGCACACACACACACACATCACACACACACACACACACACACACACATCACACACACACATTCATGCCCCCCACACCCAACACACAGTCACACACATAAGACACACACATGCACTCGAACACACATGTATATACACATTCACACACACATACACATACAAAGCACATACATATGTACTACACCCACATACATACCACACAAACACACGCACCACACACTCCCACACCCGCATGTGTGCACATCACATAAACACACACACACACACACACACGAACCACAAATGCACATGCATACCCACACGTACGCATAATTAAAAAGAAAAGAGAACATCATCAGCATCTCTTCAGGAGTGACATGTGAATGTCTAATAGAACATACAACCATTCTGTGTGACTTGCAATCATGTCACTTTAGGGCTCGCACAAATTGTTACTTGCGGAGGCAGGGTGAGGAACTGGAGAGATGGTCCCGCAGTTAAGAGCCCTGGCTGCTCTTGCAGAGGACCCGGGTTTGATTCCCAGCACCCACATGGCAGCTAACAACCGTCTGTAACTCCAGTTCCAGGGGATCTAACACCCTCTTCTGGCCTCTGTCGGAACCAGGCAGGCACTAAGTACAGAGACACCCATGCAGGCAAAGCGTCCACACCATAAAATAAAATAAAAGTCAGAATCTGCAGATTTTTTTAAAATTTGAGACAAAGTGTCACTATGGCCTCAAATCCATGATCCTCCTGCCTCAGCTTCCCAAGTTCCAGGATTACAGATGTTTATCATGAAAGGCTATGAAATTTGTTTTTTGTTTTTTTTTTATGCATCTAAGTATTAAAAAGTGATCTGAAGAAACAATAAATGACAACAGAGGAGGCTGGCAGAAATCGGGCAGGTGGCCAGGAACTGCCGAAGTATCTATGTCTGCGGGAACGGCTGAACTAGTACTTAGGGGAAATTCTAGCTTAGAATGGGTACCGGAGTTGTAAAGGGAAAAGTGGTGCGTGATGGGGTGATGAGAGTCCTTACTGGGACAGCATCACCCTGGCCTTGAAGCGCGTGCTGAGGTCATTTACTCCTCAGACAACTTGACCAGGACGCCTGAGTGTCCTCCCAATGAGGATACTGTGGCCCAGAAAGGCTGTCAGGATCCACAGTTTACCAGAGCCAAGATGCGAACTCAGGTCTTTGTGGCCAGCGACCAGCTCGCAGCCAGTGTGCACCAGGCTGGTGTGTCTTTGCAGCCCTCTTTTTAAGGCTGCCTCTGCTACTTTTTCTTTCCTTCACAGAGCTCAGTGCGATGTCCTTGCCAATACTATGGAAATTCCAATTCACTCAATGCTGGTTTATATACGGGGTATGTGCACACCCATTCCCAAGAAGGCAAACTGAGGCTTACCAGAACCGCACAGTCCGGATTCCATGTTCACATTTCCCTGACTCCAGACCCCAGTCCATCTGCCCAGGCTTCTCACTGGGGAACCACTGCCAAGACGTAGACTTTGCTCCAAGGCTGACTGACTTCCCACCGTTTGCCAGACACATGGGCCCCCAGCCCCCGACTCTGCTCTAGGTCTGGTGGACACACGCTACAGTTTAAACCAATTCATGCTTTAACTTGTAATCTTGGTGTCAGTTGGTGGCAAATAGCTGCCGTGTAACCGTAAGAGGGGCAGCAGACCTCCGGCAGATGTAGACAAGCCACAAAGAAACACACGCTCCATCTTGATCCTTAGGGACTGTCCACGCCTCAATCATATACCAAATCATATGCAGAATGTCCCAGGGACTTCTGGAGACCAGTCTTTGTTTCAGATATCACTGCAAGGAAGGTACTGTAAATAATACACAGCAGCCAATCAATTGTTTTTCTTCTAACCGAGATCTGTTCATAAGGCATTATGACCAAACACCTAAAATACTGTTATTTTCCAAGGAGAGCATTCTAGAAACAAGGAATTACATTTCAGACAAATAACACTCAGATTCTAGACTCAGTCCCCTTTAATTCATGTTGAACACGGTGCATTTAAGCCATCACTACTTCTATCTTCCACTAGCAGCCAGAGTCTCTGGCCTCCCTCTCCTGTCAATTCCCACAGTTCCCTCCTCCCCTCCCTGATTTCCTGGGTAATTTCTCCGAATGCTTTTGCCTGCAAAGCTCCTGCTCAGTTCAACAGGAGAGTGAGCTGTTCCTATCTCCTCGAATGGAGACTCCAGGCCTCTTCCCTTGACAAAGCCTGCCCGCCTCCCACAGATTCGCTGAGCAGCAGAGTCCAGAGGAGAGTTCCATGACCCTGACAAGGGACTGGTGGGAGGCAGAAAGACATCAAGTTCTGTGTACTCCACTACCCAACTCCAGGAGAGCCTGAAGGAAAGGGGCACACAGAAAGCACCACAACGCAAACCACACTTCACAACTGGCTGGGTTTGGCCCTCAGCTTTGAGCAGAACTCCAACACCAGTGTTGGTGGGACTCCCCTAAAGGTCCATTCTCAGGTCCAGCTGGAGGCTCCAGCAAGGGCCAGCCACCACCAGCACACATCAGTGGAGAGTCAGCAAGAGAAAACAGGAGATGACAGGAACACAGGAACCTCCCTGGACCATCTCCAACCATGGACGGAAAGGGGCTCAATGGCCCAAATCAATGCCGTCAGGCAGACATTCTAAAGCACACCCAGGTCTAAGCTCAGAGGACTCTGCCTCTTGCTCTCATCCAGCAAGAACGACCATTTCTCTTAACTCTCAGGAGCCAAGAGTTTGGAGCCCGCAGGAGAAAGAAGGTTCCCAGGAGGCAATAGAGATCTGGTTCTGGTGCCTTAAAGGGAGACTGAGAGGTCCTTCCAAGGCTGTGTGTAGCCACACCCCTTACTTCCGTACTTAGAAAGGCCCTCGGAGGGGGTCAGGGGACGCAAAAGAGCGGAGCTATCCCAGTTCAACCCCGGAGACAGCACAAGCCCCCGTGGGGTCTCTAAACCTTAAACTATTCTTTTCCGCTTGTTCACGTACAGCTTTATCGAGGGCGGCACTGAAAAACACAACCATATTTACTTAGAGAGTCTGAGGTGATGATTTGATGTATGCACACACGGTGAAATAAGGACCATGGTGGAGTTAATGAACACACGCCCGCATGCTCTGCTCTTGGGGTAAGACCGCTTACGGCCCACTCAGTTGGCCATCTTCATCTTCGGGGGACTGTTAACTGCAGGCACACTACACCTGAGCATTCATTCAGCCAGAGCCGAGAGTCCACACATTTTGACAAACGTTTCCCCATCTCTCACTCTGACTCTGTAGCCCCAACATCCACATTTCACTGCTCCTGGGTTCACTTTTCTTTCCCCTTTGATAAGGTCTCATGTAGCCCAAGCTGGCTTCAAACTTGATATACACCCAAGGTTTCTCTTGAACTCCTGATCCTCCTGTTTCTACCTCCCTACTACTGGGACTTCAGGCTTATGCCACCAGCCTGGTTTATATGCTTCTGAGAATGAAAGGAGCCATATTCACAGCCCTCTGAATTTTTCCTAAGCCTTAAGTTTTGAGTCCAGCTTTGCCCAAAGGGCTGACGAGACAAAAAAGAATCTGAAGAAACCCAGCCTTCTTCCAGGATATTTTCAGCCAAGCAAAACCAGGTGGCCTGGTGCTGCAGTCTGCCTTCCATCCTGAGCGGGGTGAGTCCCCCTCGCTGCGTCCCCCACAGCTGCTGGCCCTTGTCTATCAAGATAAATTCCAAATCTTTTGTCACATCAAGACAGACTCACATAGCAGTGCGTGTGGGGTGAGCCTGAAGGATGGACAGCAAGGGCACAGCCACTTCAAAAGCAACAGACTGCTGAGGCAACCAGTGGCTGTTTTCACGGAAGGGTATGACCGAAGAGTCCCTGACATGCCACTCAAACCAAAACCTCGTGTCACCTCCCTCCTTCCCTGCCCACCCCACTTACGAACTATATTCCCAGAGGGATACGTGCATCTACTAAGCTACCTTCTAGTTCACTTCCTCACATCCCTACCACCAAAGAACACTCCGGTAGTTGCTCCAGCATCTGAAGATACGCTGCATACAGAGTTTTTTTAAAAATAGTAACCAAACAGAAATGTATACCTTGAACAAATCATTCCAACAGATGAGACTTAAGGCATTTATTATCCTTCTCTGGTCTGGGACTTTTCAAGGACTCTGCTTGCAGCGGGCCAGGCTGGGAGCTGTTTGATGGTACCTCTCTGACCAATTACATACTAATTAAAAGACCTCAGTGCGCTGGAGGCAGCAGCTTTGCGTATGGACTTTAATTACTGGGCCCTAGTTTTGCCAAGAAAACACAAAAGGCTTTTCTGCCTAGATGCTGAGGTGCAGAGGAACACATGGCTTGCATGGGAAGGGAGGGCAGGAGCGGGATCCAGAGCAGGAAACCCAGCAGACACCCTTCTCTATCCCCAGCCCTCCCCACTCCCCACCCCTGCAATCTCCTTCGAGGCCTGTGGACCAGCCTTATCCTAGTGCCTCCAGAACAAAGGGCATTCTCAGTAGACATGGCACAGCCCTCCTGGACTCCACATAATCCTCGGCCTTCTTTGGATCAGCCATGTTTTTTTCACCTCTGTGGTCTCTTGATTGGGGACCAAAACCTTGTCTCTCCCATTACCCATAGGTCTCATAGAGCCTGGGGTGGGGGTGAGGGTGGAAGTGGAGGTCCAGACTTAATTTTTAACTAACCAGAACCCTTCCTTCTTTAAGCCAGTGCAAAGCTGAGGCAGGACTGCATCTCCAAAGCAGAAATATGTGACCTACGTGTAACCAATGTACACAATTAACCCCTTATACCCTACCGTTTGTTTCAAGAAAGGGACCTGGCCCAAGTCAGCACTACGCAATGCATACTTGGAGAGCCATGTTATTTATCCAGGTCGAGGTCAGTACTATTCAGTTGTCATAGGGAAGAAGAGATCTGAAAAGAGGCCTCTCAGGGAAGACAAAACTGAGAAAAGACTGGGCAGTTGCCATGATGTACAAAGCCACTCCTGAATGAATGCATTCAGGACGTTTTTTTAAGAACTATATGCCATTAAGTTATTTTTGTGTTTGCACTGGCTCCAGTTGGGCTTTCTATCTATTTACAAACAAAATCATCCTGTCTGGCAAGACTAAGATTGAAGGAAAGAAGCTAAAATGTGCAACCCTACAAGGAACACACTTGAGACAGCCTCTGAAGGGCTCTGGAGATCTTGGCCATAGCCAAAGAATGCAGAGCCGGAAAAGCTGTCGGAGATACAGATCCAGTTCAGCTGTCTTTGCCAACTGTTTCTTCACAGGTGTGTACATGAAAGCTGGTAAAGAAAAGAGGTTCCACCACAGCCAAGTGACCAACTCTTCCCTTTGCTGTCTAAGAGTCTCATGTGCAGCTGGGGGTTCCCGAAAGCCTTAGCCGAACACTGCAGACCTCCCTCTCAAACATTCCGCTAACAAAAGCACCTCCGCTTTTTCTTTTCTATGGCAGACACCTCTTCCAACCCCTTCCCATGTGGATGACCTCCACCTCTGGCATCACTCTTTCATCATCTCTGTTTGATTGACACTGGCAGCATCCTTGTTCCTCCAGCTCACCAGTCTGATCTTCAAGCTGCTCAGAACCTTTTCTTCTAGAGTCTAGGCCGCCTACAGACAGTACTTTCCTCTTCATCTTTTAACTTCATGCCATCAGTTACCTGCACAGCCTTCTCCATCCTTTCTCTATTTTCACAAGTAGTTCAAATGCATTAAAAACAGCTACAGGTTTGTTTTTTTTTTTACACTCTATCCACAAGTATACATACACACACACACACTCCTCTGAAATCAATCTCTCATAACTTAGTAATCTTTACCTGATTAAACAGATATTTCTTCCTATGGTTAGATCTCAGTTACCTGAAATATTTTTACATACAGGGTCTTGGGCTGGTCTCCAACTCCCAGGTACAAGCAATCCTGCCTTGGCCTCCCCAGTGGCCGGAATGCACCACCAAACTTGTACCTGACACATTTTCAGGCTCAGGGTGGCCGTAGAAAATACATCTCCTTGCCTATTTCCCATAGACTCCCTGAATGACACGACCAGTTATTTTCACATCCTGTGACTAAATTCTCCTATTTCTGTAACAGATTAGTGCCATGTGCCATCATTCCGTGTTAGCCAAGATCTGGCAATGCACAGATGGAAAGCTTCATGCAAACGTAAAACAAGGGTACTGCTCTCTGGAACCCAGCATGCAGTTGGAAACCCTCAAGAATGGCAATTATTATTTTTATATTCCTGTCAGAGTGTCTTGTGAATTTACAGTTGTCAGAGGAAGAGCTGTGGGGGTCTGGATGAGATTCACAGGCACATTTCTTCTCTGACCCAGGTGAGATCGTTTATGAGAATGTTGGGCCAGGAAAGGGGGCCAGGGAGGGAATCAAATTTAAACAAGTGGTGCCTTCCTCATCTCAAGTCCCCCCTCCCTTGCAGAAATCTACAGCTTCTCATGAATATCATTAGATCGGCAGTATCTTCTCTTTCCAGAAGTTATTCTAGGGGTGAGAAACAGGAATAAAGAAAAACTGACAGGTATTTATGATGGGCACAAATTCTAGGCCTCTTAGTATCATGATTAACATAACTAATTAGGTTATTTTCTCTATAAGGCTTTCTTCTGAATATTCTGCTCCAATATGGCAATTCATTATGGACCAAACTATATACCTTTTCCAGCCTGGCTTCTTTATTTTACTGGAGACCAACTTGTATATCCTATCGCACACCACCACTGAGCCCTTCTTCTTCTCTCTGGCCAGCAGTGCATCTGCCCCATGATCCTCTCCTTCCAAGGGTCTGAGGTCTGGCCAGAGAGGATCAGTGTCCCAATGCTGAAAGGTGTGGTTGTCGGCTCCCAGCTGTGAAATAAGCCAGGAAAAGAGTATAGGGAAACCCAGACTCTCACTACCTTCTCTAACTAAGCTGGGACATTTGCTTCCTGAACACACCTGGGGTCACATATCAAAAGACTGTGTGACCTCCACGGCTCATTCAGAAGTGGTAGAAACCTGTCAAGCCCATGTCTTCCACTGTCTCCTTCTAGTTGTCTGTTATCTGTGGACCCCCTGGAGCAGAGCTTCTGTGAAGCCGGATAGAAAGGGAAGTTCCTGAACCTGCTCCAGAGGGCAGAGGAAGTAAGACTGGAGTCTGAAGTATCCTCTCAGTGGCTGCTAAATGCACTACAACATAAGGGACAGTGTGCAAATTTCATCAGTGTGCCCAGGTCTAGAAAGGGCATCGGGGTGGGGGTGAGGGAGAGGTGTCTTTTTGTGTATGTCTTAATCTGGGCTCTGAAAATCCCAGTGCACCCCATGGGGCTCCTTTTCTTTTAACTCTGCGTTTCCCTGATAGCCTCCCCATTCGCCTTTTTCCTAAACTAAGACTAGATTCGGGAACCCAGCTGCATGGTCATAGGTGATGAAATACACCAAGCGCACACGCAAATCCTGCCAGAGACAAGATCCAGTGAGACTTTGAGGGGACAGCACCAGGCCTCTGCTGGGTTCTGATCCCTCTCATTTGTTCCATTTAATTCTGACACCAAGGCTACAACCACATCAAGACAACATGCCCAGTGATTGCAAGAGCAGAGCTGGCTACCTATGGAACGTGCAGACTCACACTTAATGAGACATAAGATGGCAGCTGACAAACAGGGTGATAGAGATGGAAGCTGAGTCCCTCCCTTCCTCCCTCCCTTTCTACACCTGTGCTGCTCTGTTCAATCCCTTTACTGGATAAAAACTTCTACTACTGCTTGAGAACTTTCTACCCTCCCGTCAGTGTGACGTTAGCCAGCATCTATTTGACTACACTTGTGTTATTTGGTTTCTCTTTTGTGTCTTTATTCTTTCTGACTAAACTGGAAAATATTCTTCCTGATCATAAGGGCACAGTTTGTTTTGCTGAGACATGATAGTCAAAGCTGAACTTGTAAGTACTTGCAATGAACTAATTGATCTCTTTCTAGACATTTCTCCATTCAGTCCTCTTTGTGTGTATATGTGTGTGAATTTTATTTATTCATTTTTATGCATGTGAGTATTTAGTCTACATGTCTATCTATGCATCATGGCCATGACAGGTATCTGTGGAGTTCAGAAAAAGGTGTCAGAACCCTGAGACTGGAGTGACAGAAAGCTGAACCACCATGTGTATGCTTGGAACTGAACCTGCGTCCTCTGAAAGAGCGTCTAGTACTCTTAAGCACTGAGCCATATCTCCAACCCTTCATTCAGTCCCTGTGAAGGGAACTGGTCCCAGGACCCCCTGACCATATCACACCCATCAGAGGCTCACACACCTGGTGTAAAATGATGTGGTATTTGCGTGTAACCTACATGCCCTTGTACCATAAATTTCTCATAATATCCAATATGAGGTAAACACTACGAAATTACTATTCTGTCTTGTTTAAGGAATGGCAAGAGAAAAGTTAGTGTATTTTCAGTCTAGATTTTTTCTTCTGAATATTTTCCATCCACAGTTGGCTGAATCTGTGACTGTGGGAGCCATGGATACGGAAGGCTGACGATACTATTCTTATCACCTACAGAAAAGTGATGAGGGCCATCTGATCACAGAGTTTCGAATTAAAACCTCTCGTACCTCCTCTTTCCACTGTTCGTGGTGATTTTCCCCACGGTGCCTATCTGGTACCACACTATCCCTAAGTGTACACTCACAGCTGACCGAAGCCAACGTACACAGAGACCGGGTGGTCACCCTTACCACCCTAGACTCCCGTCCCCTCAACCCACCCTCTGCCTTTTGCGGGCTTAGCTCGCAGGCCCTTTGCCACATGGTTCCCCGTATCTAGCCAAGCCTTTATTTCGGGATAATGCATGCCGTCTTCATGTCTAGCTTTCTTACAAGCATTCTTGCCACATCAAGCCAGGAGCTCATTTCCCCCAATGCTGCTTCCACAAACGTCATCCACGCCATCTACCCTAAAGCCCTGCTTCACACTCTTTCATCCTGGCATCTGAAACGTGTCTGGGAGCATCCCGGGAGACTCACAGTCCCTGCCACAGAATCTCCATGTGGGCTTTTCACAGTTGCTCCTTTGAAGCCTTCAAATCCCCTAGTGAACAGTTGTCTCTTCCTGGTAACTCTGTGTGGACTGTTTCCTTCAGTCTTTGTCCCATGCTTTTCAAGCCAGCCGAGATCTGAGCCAAGGGACAAGGTTCACTAATTGGCCTCGGCATGCCACTTGTTTCATCATGACGTGTCCAGCTCCTCATTTTATCAAGCTTGAGGCATCCCGTCGTGGAACTCTCACCATCCTAGACCCTTAGGTGCTGGTAACCGGACCCAGCCCCAAGCTTAGTTTAACTTTTAATGTTAAGCTGGCTTTCCAGCTATCTTACTCTCCAGGCCTGCACATCTGGAATCATTCACGTCGTGGCGGTTGAAGTTTCCACTAATTCAAATGGAATGCTAGGGATGGAGGCCACTGGGAGGCCTTCAGCGTCCCTCAGTCCAGGCAAGTCATTCCACTGTAAGAAAAGCCATTTGTCAACAAGCATCCTAGAAAGGGCTCACTAGGGCAGAGCCCTGAACTCAGAACTGGAAAAAGTGCAGCGCTGGATGTGGTGGCCCGGAGGTAAGGCTGTGGGCAAGGCTATTGAGAAAATGGTGGTATCCCTTCAAAATGTCCCTTTTAAGAAGAGGACTATGTGGCTGGAGAGGAGGCTCAGGGCTTTAGAGTACTTGCTCTTCCAGAGAATCAGAAACTGGTTCCCATAATCTATGTCAGGCAGCTCACAACTGCCTAGAAGCCCAGCTCCCGGGGATCTGACACTTCCGGTTCCATGGGCACCTGAACTCCCGTGCACATACTCACATCCACACACTCTTACACATAATTAAAAATAATAATAAGAGACGATAGGAAGGTATCTCCTCCTTCCCTCTTTACTCCCCTCCCACCCACTACCTCTGTATTATGAAGTCACCATGAGAAGGTAGCTGCTGTCTGCTGGCTGAAAAAGAGGATCCTAACCAAACCCCAACCGTGCTGGCATCATGACACTGGATGCCTCAGCCCCTCACTGTGGGAACCAGAAGCTCTGTGGTTGATACCACCGAGCTGCATTTTTTTGTCACAGAGCCCAAGATGATAACACAGATAGCAAACCCTGCCCAGTTTACGTGATTCACACATACGAACTAGAATCCAGACGCATGACCATCTTTGTCTGCTCAGCCACTGTGCTTAGGAAAGATACGGACATGGGGGAAAGCAGCAAGGAAACTGCGTAAGAAACACATAAAAACTGATTTGTCCTCCAATCTTCCCACCCACCTGTAAACACAGAATGACTATCTTATGTAATCATGAATACTTTCCAGACATCATATTTACTTGTTAGTCAATGCATGGACTAAAAAAACCTGTGAAAGTATACACTGAACGAACAGCAACGGCCATCTCTGGAACAGACTGGGAGAGAGGAGGAGGAAAAGAGAGGCACTTTGGCTGAGATCAGCAATTTTAATGTGTTTGTCTATAAAATGAAAAGCACACAGTCTTGCATCTATCTGCTGAACAAAGAAAGGACAGAAACCATATGCAGGACATGGTGGGCCTGGCTTTCCTGTTTCATGAGGCAGCCTCCTTTCTAGCCCTTCTCTCTGGGACAGGAGAATGCAAAGTTTAAAGGTTCTGAGTGTTTGTCCCATGAATGTCATATCCCTAGTAGTTGGTGCCATACTCATCACATGGTAAGTGTGGCTTGGACACATGTATCCTGATTAGTTGTTTTTTTTTTTTTGTTTTTTTTAGTATAACTTATTGGGTCAACTTGACACAAGCTAGAGTCATTTGAGAAGGGAGCTCCTCAACAGCCCTGCCAGACTGGCTTGTTGGGAAAGCCTGTGGTGCATTTTTCTTGATTAGTGACTGCCGAGGGAGAGCACAGCTCACGAGGGCAGTACTACCCCTGGACACGTACTCCCAAACTGTGTAAGAAAGCAAGCCAGTAAGCAGCATCCCTCATGACCTTTGCTTCTGTTCCTTCTTGGAGTTCCTCTTGGTGTGTTTCCTCAGGGCAACAGAAACCTAACTAAGGTGGTGTGCAGGTGTTCATGACTAAAGGAGATGCCCCAGCGAGTTGCAGAGCTCAGCAAGGTTCCACGAGAACCTGGCCACGCTGGAATATCCATGGATGTAGCCCAAGCGGGAAGGAAACTCTTGATGGCACCTGGAACTCTTGACGCACACTGGAAGCAGAACTACGATTCCAGCGCTGAGGGAGATCTATCCCCTAGGGTGTGCGGCCCTGTGCTTTCTGACCAACCAAGACTCATGAGGTCCCCACAGAGACCCCCCAAACCTCCGCAATACGCAGGAGTGTTTAAGAGGTGTGTATGTCCCATACTGAGCCTCGGCAGAACACGAAGGCTGGGAGCCCAGACCTGGGCTTCAGCTCACTCTTCTGATCTCATCTCTCCAGCTGTAAAATAAGGATGTCCCCACTGTCCTCCATGCACCATCCTTGGAGAAGGGTAAGAGTTACACAAAACCCACCTCCGTAGGAAGGTAGCCAGGTACCGTCCTGTGACCTCACCCACACAGACGGTATCCTTCTAACTCTCAGACACAAAATACTTCCACAAACACTCCAGTTGATCTTGAGGTCCATGGACTTGGGTAGACTATAGAGACTGAAGGAAGCAGGAGTCCATTGTCCACCATACCCCCTCACCACCCCCACCCCAGTTCTGCAGTCAAGCCCTAATTGCCACGTTGTTGGGGGAGAGATTTTACAGATTTCATAAAGGCCTAATTAGTTGACTTTAACTAAAGAAGTTACCCTTAGTGGGCTCAACTCAATTAGGCAGCGGGACTGAGCTTTTCCTGGCAAGGAAGGAAGGATGGCAGATGGACCCACAGACAGACTGAAAGGCTCCATCAGCTGATAGACCCCCAGTGGCTTCCCCCTTCCTTTCCTGCACACCCCCCTTCCAGACGGCTGTGCACAGCCGCAGACGTGCATGGAAATCTTTCCAGTGCAGATTTCGGCCTTGTTTACCCATCCAACCCCACAGTCTGCCGAGCCTCTGTGTAAGACAGATCTTTACATACGCCGTCTCCCACGGCTTTCCTGTCTAGCTGAGTCCTAACTGAGACACATTTCCCACAAGTGTTAACTTGGGTGTAAAATAAAGCTACTTCCTCTGTTCCACGTTAAACACTGTAAAGTATCCAAGAACTGATGCAAATAAAATAGAGCTGTTTCTCAGTCTCTGTGATAGCTTTGACCTGCAAAGTCACTGTAAGACCTGAATTAGTGACTCCAGTGCTAACTTCTGAAGAAAACTGTTCACCTGTCCATGCATACATGCTGGGCAAGTACGCTACCACTGACCTACACCCCAGTGCCGCTTCTAGGAGAAACGTGAGTTAGGTCCTGTTTACCCCCGGATGGAGTAAGAATGGTGTGTGGGCCCTGTCTCATAAGGTAGGAGTGATATTCTAGCACTAGGTAGCCATAAAAGTAACAAATATTGGGGCTGGAAAGATGGCTCAGCAATTAAGACCGATGGCAGTTCTTCCAGAGGATGAGTTCAACTTCCAGCACCCATGTGACAGCTCACAACTGTCTGTAACTCCAGTCCCAGGGGATCCAACACCTTCACACAGACATGAATGCAGGCAAAAAAAAAAAAAAAAAAAAAAGCACACAAAATATGAAAATAATAATAATAATTTTTTAAAAGGTAACAAATACCTGCAGTAATAGAATCAGAAGGATTGAATAGGGACTAGCAACCATGGTTCCCACTCTGAAGCAGTGTGGGAAGTGTGTCAGTGTGTCAGGCACAATTATAAATTCTCTGGTGGCTTTACAGCGTTTATATGACACCAAATATATGTCCAGGCTGTAGAAAAAAAAGCCAACGGGAAATGGCATTCTCCTAGGGTGCCAAGGGCCTCAGTCTGCCCAAGACTAATGAGTTTCCCGGTCAACATGATATCTAGTGCTAAACTGGGGAAATCTTTGAGAAACCAGAGCAATCAGTTGGTCAGCTTAGGCTGGTCATGCCAACTTGAGCCCAAATTCCAGCTTGTCCATCTGGGAAGAGTGACAATGTCTTTGAATGTTAATGTCCCCATTTAAAAACAGGTTTAGAGGGAAGGCAGAGGCAGGTGGGTCTTTGTGAGTTCAAGGTCAGCCTGGTTTACAAAGCAAGTCCAGGACAGCCAAGGCTGTCTTGAAAAACCAAAAACCCTGTCTTGAAAAACCAAAACCCAAAACAGGTTTAGCAGCAGCACCCCTCCTCCAGGGCCATCAGAGGCAGAAAGCCCTTGACACACCACAGCTACCTATCAAGAGATCAAAACAATGTGAGAATTTTATTCACCCCAGAAAACTTGAGCTCTCTCACATCACAGCAAATGGCACAAAGGAGATAGCGGTCCAGGATTGGGTAGCTCTAAACTAAGTTGAAGTCCCTAAGTATTCAATTTACTACGTGTCCATGCAGCTGTGGGAAGACAGACGAGAGTGACAAAACAGAGAGTTCAGTAAACTGGGCAGGGCACTTGGGCAGTGGAGACAGATGGATCAGGAGTTCAAGGCCAGCCTCGGCTATGTGATGGATGTAGGGCCAGTTTGGGCTACATGGTACTCTATCTCAGACAAAAGTTATGTCAGCTTCCGGCCAAAAAGATGACACAAAAGTTGCAAAACAAATGTTTTGGGACATTATGTAGGTTTTCTTTTTTGACAAAGCATAAGACAAGGATTCCCTGAGAAAGAGGAAAAGAGCCCAGGAGCACCGGGTGCTCTGTCTAGAGAGGAGGTCCAGGGCCACTGCAGGGAATAATGAGTAGGAGGGTCGATCTAGGCGCTTACTCTAGGAAGGAATGGTTCCTACTCCACCCAGCCAGATTAGAATATCCTCCTAACATGGCCAGCATTGGGTACAGTCCTTCAAGAGCAGGCCTTTCCCTAATGAGCCCACATTAGCTCAGGCGAGGTATTGGCAAACTTCTCCTTTAATTCTAACTATTTCCGGCTGTGGGTCAGAGGGTCACTGCTGCAATGCCCCAGAGCTCTGCTGCCAGAGCATTAAAACAGCCACAGAAAAGATGTCAACAGACAGCCATGGTGTGTCCCAATAAAACTTTATTTCCCAATACAGGCAGCTGGACTGTGGGGCATAGTGCGGCAACCTCTGGTTTAGATAAACACTATTCTAGACTCACCCGAAGTGTGCTGGACAGCAGGGTTACAAAGATCAAACTAGTTCCAAGGAACTCATTGCATCAGACCAACCAAGTTCAGACAGTAACTAGAGAGATGCAAAAAGCCAGCACGCCACAATACAGAACTCACAACAGAACTCACAATCCAAATCCAGAGTTGTCAGATCTGCAAAGAAGCAGGAAAATACAGCCCATAATGATGGAAACAGCAGTCAAAAGAAGCAGACCCGAAAAGGCCACAGGTGACCGAGTGAGCACACACACACCAAAGCACAAGTATAATGGTATACTTCACAGAGAGAGAGGAAAGCAGATGAATGGTGGTGAGGGAGCAGAGAGATCAGGTAGCAGAAAAGGTCACACCTGCAAAGAAAAACCAAAATAAATGAGGTAAGCCTCAGAACCAATTGGAGAAAAGGAGTTAATGAACTTAAAATCACAGTGGTGGAGGTAGCAAGATGGCTTAGCAGGTAAAAGCACTAGCTACCAGGTCCAATGGCCTGAGTTCAAGCCTCAGGACCCACATGATAAAAGGACAGAACTGACTCTTCCGTAACTTGTCTTCTGGCTTGCGTTCTCACCTGGTGGGATTAACAGTACCACCATGCCTAGCTGAAGAAAAGAAATAGTTGAGGACATGTCTTTGATAAAAGCCATGTATACAGACTACATGATAGAACAGTGGCTAGAGACCCCACCATCATACCATGGATGAACCTGGGGGCTATTACATTAAATGAGATAAAGGCAGATACAAAGGGCTGGAGGATGTGTTACCTTACTTATATGCAAAAATCTAAGCAACAAAGAAGCCAGACATCATAGGTAGAAAATAAAACAGTGGGGCAGGAAGAAGAAAGATGTAGGTTAGAAAAAGCAAGCACGTGGTAGGAACAGGTCTGGGGATCAAAAGCACATTCTGAGACTCCACATAACAAGACTGTACTTAATTTAGGAATCCTGCTAATTGAATGGATTGCAGTTTATCTTAACTTTAAAACAGAGCTGGTAACTAGACATAATGACTGTTTTGCTTTCTTTAGCCATTTTATCAACTATGCTGGTTAGTGTATTATTTGTTGTTATTATTATTATCTTAAGATAATATTATGTTACTATCTTTCTGCATAGATCAGGCTGACCTTTAACTCACAGAGATCTGCCTGCCTCTGCCTCTGGAGTGCTGGGACCAAAGGCAAAGGCGTGCACCACCAAGCCCAGATAAATGTCAGCTTGCTACTGACCTAAGAGGAAAGTCTTCTCTTGGGAATTTCCCAGATCAGATAGATGGGCATGTGGAATTGACTGACTCTGTGATTAATTGATGGAGGGTTCCTGAACTGTGTAAGAAAGCTTTGGGAAGAGAGGCATACTGTAAGACAGCTAACCACCATCCTCTTCCATGGTTCTTTAGCTATGAAGTGAGTTCACTCAGGGGCTATCCTGGGTGAAAGAGTTGGCAGGCCTGCCTTCAAATTCCTGACCTGACTTCTCTCAATGGTGGACTGTAGTAACCTAGACTTAGAAGATAAAATAGACCCTTTCTTTCTCTAAGTTGGTTTTGGTCATGATGTTCTATTACAGCATCAGAAATAAAACTAGGGCCGGCGGTGGTGCACGTCCTTAATCCTTCCGGGACAGCAAGAGCTACATAGTGAGACCCTGTCTCAGAAAAAATGTATTTAAAAATCCAAAAATCTAAAAGGTGCATGCAAAACTAACAATTTCTTAGAACTCAACTATATAATGAAAGAAATTGAAGAAATAAAGAGGATAGCAGAAGTGTCTCGTGTGCCAGGCATGGTGGCACAGACCTTTAGTCCCAGCACTCTGGAGGTAGAGGCTGGATCTCTCAGTCAGGCCACCCTCGTCTACAGAGTGAGTTCCAAGACAGCCAGGACTACACAGAATAATCCTGTCTCAAAAACTTAAAAAAGAAGGAGGAGGAAGAATGAATATTGTGAGGTCAAGGCCAGTGTGGTATACAGGAGAACCTGTCCCAAAGCAAAGGCTTTCGACTTTTGTCTAAACCCCACTGAACCTCATACTTAAAACTGGGCCCACTTGTAGCTAGGTGGTGTTGACACATTGCTTTAATCCCAGCACTCGGGAGGCAGAGGCAGGCAGACTCTGTGAGTTCAAGTCTCCTGGACTACACAGTCTACAAGGACAGCCAGAGAAATCCTGTCATGAAAATCAAAGAGAGAGAGAGAGAGAGAGAGAGAATGAGAGTTTGTAATGCTTCAAGTTAGCAACTCAATAAAGCCAACACACAAAAAAAGTATCTACTGGGGCTGCTGACGAGATGGCTCGGCAGTCAGTCAAGTGTGTGCTGCTCTTACAGAGGACCTACATGTGGGAGCTGCACTCACACCAGGTAGCTCACAATGGCCAGTTAATTACAGGTCCAGAGACCCGACAGGTTGGCACCCACCATCAGCACCAGGAGCAGAATGTTTACATGGGTGAGGGGATCCACACTGAGGACAGCACGATTTTATGGCGAGCCCTCTCCTGGCTAAACCATCTCTCCAGCCTGTGTTTCTCCTTTGAGAGAGGATGACTGCTTTTGTTCCATAGTTTTACATTTGCACACGTGTGTGGTATGTTTGTATGTATTTATATAGGTATGTGTGGATGCACACGTACGCTTGTATATTTGAAGGCCTGAGGTTGACATCACGTGTCTTCCTCAAATCACTTTCCACCTCTGTGGGCATCTGCCCTCACAGGCATGTACCCGCACACACAAATATGATTTTTAAAACAAAACAAAGTAGACTGAAATCAGCAACAAGGCCAAAGAAGAATGCAGGAGTCTTCCCAAGGGAAGAACAGCCCAACGTCTATATTTAACTCATCTCCTAAAATATTTATTTTGGTTTACATTTTCTAGTATGCATAATATGCTCATACATTAGCATATGTATATAATTTATAAGTGAGTGTTCAGACGATGAGATCTGTACTCTTTTTTTTTTTTTTTTTTTTTTTTTTTTCCTGCTGATAGAGACCCATTTAAAGCCCTTGGAGACTTCAGACTTCCCCTGGTGAGCCTTTGGCATGGTGGAAGCAGAAGCCGGATGGGAAGAGTTACTGAGACATGACTAACAAGCAGGCTCCTTCAAGATGGAGAGGGGAGGTGGAGCTTTGAAGAGACAAAGGAAAGTGACTGCCTTTAGCATGGGTCACTTTAGTAAAGGTCAAAAGGAAGCAGTCAGAAACCAGAGTTAAGAGACAGAACTAACGTGTTTGTAGCAGGAGATAGCTGGGGGCCCAGTGAAGACCTAAGACCGAGACAGTTACAGTGCTGTCACTGAGAGGTGTGTGTATGTGTGTGTGTGTGTGTGTGTGTGTATCCAACATGTGGAGGCCAGGGTTTAATGTGAGATAACCTCCTCTATCATTCTTTATCTTTTTTTTTTTTTTTTTTTTTTAAGACAAATCTCTCACTGACGTTTGGAGCTCAGTAGTTCAGGGAGGCTGGCTAGACAGCAAGCCATCAGGACCCGCCTGTCTCTGTTCCCCCACGGGAATACAGGCATAAGCCATCAGGCCTGCTCTTGTATGAGTGGCAGAAAACTGCATTCAGGTCTTGATATTTATGGGCAAGTATTTCACCTGCTAAACCATCTTTCCTACAGGGTTCCCCCCCTTTTGAGACAGGATATCTGTTTTTGTTGTAGACTTTTTCATTAGTACACGCATGTACACACACACACACACACACACGGTATGTGTGTATGTTTGCATGTGTATATAAAAGTGCCATTTCTGTGTTCGTGGTGGCTCAGAGTTGACATCAGTGGTCTTCCTCAAATCACTGACCACCTCTGTGGGCATCTGGTCTCACACTCACATACCCACATAATTAAAAAAAAATAAACGTATATCAAACTCAGCAGCGTGACAGGAAGTTGTGGTATGCACCTTTAATCCCAGCACTTGAGAGGCAGGTGCAAGAGTATCTCTGTGATTTCAAGGCCAGCCTCTTCGACAGAGTGAGTTCCAGGACAGACAGGGTTATGCAGAGAGACCCTGTCTCAAAAAAAAAAAAAAAACACAAACAACAAAACATCAACAATGCCTCTGCCTCCTTTGCACTGGAACTACAGGTAGCTACACACCTACTCAGCCTTCACATGGGTTCTAATCTGAATCTTTGGTCCTCAAACTTATGCAGCAAATGCTATCTATACCCACTGAGCCATCTCCCTGGCCCCCAGACTGAGTTTTGTTTTGTAGCCCAAGTTGGTCTAAAATTCACAGTCTTCTTACCTCAACCTCCAGAGTGTTGGGACAACAAGCGTGTGCCATCAAACCTGGCTGATGGTCTCATCTTTTAATGCCAAGGTCATCAGAGCATGGAAGGTGATGTGGTATGGTAAGGGCAGACATGGTCTTTGGAATAACCAGTCTGCCAAACAGCACTTGCAACTTGACTTTTCCACAACAGTGAGAAACCAACTAAACCTCTAGCATCCGTTGTCTTTGTGGCACCAGGACCTACCACACAGTGCCATTCTTGACCTGACTCTCAGATGCTCTGAAGCAGTTAGCATCGAAGGAAGCACTCCCTGATGCTGACGTCAGCATCAAAAACTGAGCAAGAAGAAGGTGGTGGGAATTCATCGCAAACTAGGAAAATAGTATCAGGCTCCATGGTAATTCAACGTAGACTAAGACTTCCATATTGTCTCCGAAGCTAATTTTGGCCCCAGTGGTCAGCACTAACCTGGGTGTGGTGGCTGTGTGGGTAGGACCACCAGGAAGTACGGAAGTGAGTCTGGGTGAATCAGGTTGAGGCCTGACTCACCCAGAACCATGGGAACAGGGACTCTGGGTCGGGTGGCCTCCTCTCTGAGCAGCACCACTGCCTTCAGGGACATCATTAGTGGTTGTGAATGCTTGCCCAGCACTCTTCACAGGATGGTTGCCAGGCCTGCCCACACGCCACTTGGGGAATTACATCCAACTTACCCTCCTGAAGGGCCTTCAAGATGCACACCCTTCTGAACAGTTCAACCCCTTTCTCTCTCTGCTACGTGGGGCAAACTCATGAGGATTGCAATCACTTTCTCGGCTCCTCACTGTAAGGTGGCTTTACCAGGCAGCCTCTCTGGCATAGGGTAGGCACATCTCTGCTCTCCCCCTAATTGACAGTAACCCTACCCTGGCATTCAGAGGCTATAAACTCCACCCCAGCCCCAGGGAGGGCATAGGAACCACATGAAGGTTCACAGAAGTCTGCACTAGCTCAGTCAACATGGCTGTTTCCATAGTCGTATGTGACCTAAAGAGTGAAGATCCAGTTTTGAGAGCTCTGTGAAACCAGAGAAAGACACTCATCCATCTCTGCTCACGCCATTGAGAGCATAGGCCAAAAGCAGCCAGCATGTTTTCCCTTGAGAGATGAAAAGAAATGACCCACGTGCTAAGAATTGCCTTGACTTCTAAGGAACGCCATTGCATCTAATTTCCACACCAACCCTGTAAGTCATAAGTTCTCTTACATGGAATGAGATGCTGTATCTCAAAGGTCAATAACTGTGCTTCCTGGTTAATAGCATTTAGATCTTCTGTGCCCCCAGTTTCTTTACCTATAAAAGGGGCTAAATGCAGGCTCAATCTCACACAATAGTGAACTGAATATGGAAAGAACTGAGAAGAACATAAATTTTAGCTATGAAAACTGGGATTGGGGATGAGGCCAGGTGGAACGGCGTATGCTTTAACACTTGTAAAACCCTGGGTGCAATTCCCAGTACAACAAAATTAATTAATTAATTAGGACAAGAAAAACAAGCCATAGAAATGCCTTGTCTGTGCTGATACAACTGATTAGGTGATGGAGCAATTCTCAGACCCACGGCTTTTCTATCTCCAGAGACTCTGTTCTCCACCATCAAACACAACTTCTTCCATTCTTGCCACCCTGGGGGACATTCTATATAAAAAGAAGAAAGCTGAAAAACTAGCCAGGCTGAGAAATGGGGAGAGTGGGACAGTCAAGAAGAACTGTGAACACACCCCACACCCCTAAACCAGCCAAATCCCACCGAGGGCTTTCCATATTTAATCAAGAAAATCCCCTTCCATCTTAACCCAGTTTGAAACAGAGCAAGTCTCTTAAAATTAAAATCCTCTGCAGACTTGACCAGTGTAGCCATCTAACTCAAATTCCCCAAACTGCCCTCAGTTCCTGAGCCTGACTAAGCCAAGGACAACCAAGAGAGACTCAATTCCTGGAGTCTTCTTCTCATCCCTCAGACACCTTCTGCATGTCAGACACTGTGTTCACATCCTCTGGAGGGGTTGAGCACAAGGGTGCATGGAAACAGCTATAGTGCCCCCCCCCATGGCATAGCAATGAGGCCCACTACAGCCCGGAGCAGAACCCTGGTTCTCCAGTTCACCAGAACAGGTCTGTGGCATCTTACAGATCTGGGCAAGAGCCTTCCCAAAACTCTGCATATCTACCGCAGGCTTTTCTTAAAATGGAAGAGGTAATGGGGAGGATTTCTGCACAGACTAAATTATTCATGTCCATCGAACTACACAAGCAGCATTCAACCTCCATCTCTGCACACGGTCTTTGCCCAGATCAAAATATTTGATTGAGGTCCAAACAGGAAATGCAGATATAAAATGTGTGACTTAATATACTAGGGCAAAGCCCTGGGCCAGCAAGGTGGCTTGCTCCCTCTTCTTCATCTAATCTCCTCCAAGAGTGTGTGTGTGTGTGTGTGTGTGTGTGTGTGTGTGTGTGTGTGTGTGGTGATTGTGATGGGGTACTTTTTTTTTAATATCACAAGTATCATAGAAAATATACAATGAAAACCCCAATGATTCCTTAGAGAATTCACTGCCCTCCCTCATCTTCTTTGATTCCCCTGCCTCCTCTCCACATCCTTTGAACTTCTAAAAAGACACTTTGAAGGCATGACAGAAAGCAGTTTTTCATTCATGCTCCTCTTTGATGATCTTGCTATTCATCGGAACTGTAGAGTCTACAGGATGTCGGCAGGGAGAGCTGGAAGTCAATACTGACGAGGAAAGGCCAAGTCGTTTCGGTCAATGGGATGGAAGGCTAAAGGAGGATGCGAGGAAGACCTGAGGGATACAGGCAGAGCTTCTGGCCTGTCTGGCATGTGTCATCTTCACAGTGGCAATTCGTGAGAGGCTGAGGATGTGGACTCCGGGGGCTGTGCACAGCCTGCTGAGGCTTTGAGGAGACACTTCCCTCTGCTCTGACCTCCAACCTAGAGCTCTTGGTCCATCCAACCCAGCTCTTATGTGGGGAAAAGCACTAGGGTTTTGATGATTCCACCTTCCTCTAGGTTCCCTGGTGAATGATTCATTCAGTTCTGTGCTAACAGGATCCTTGGGGGGAGGGGGGGACTGAGTGTGCTGAGGAGGGAGGAAGGCAGGCACTGAATAAATTATTGGAAACAAAGGCTTTTAGAGATGACTCTCGGGGAAGCCTAAAGCCTTCAGAGCAGCAACGCTGGTCCCCGTACCACCCCCACCCACCCACCCCCGGCCTAGGATTAGGGATGCAGTGGGAGTCAAGAGATCTATGCAAACCCGGAGGGGGATGGACCAGTTTGTCTAAGATGCTATGGGTGCTGGTGGGTGATGAGATGAGGTTGTGACCATTGGGGATGGAGAGAAACAGCTTCATCGAACCACAAATATTAACTGCAGCATAGTCTACTACTCCAGAGACTTTGAGGTCCGCAGGGATATAAAAGAACTCATTTGCTCACAAATATTTACTGAGCACTAGGCCTAAGCCCTGGGAGGGTAGAGTGAGTAAAACAGATGAAGCATCTGCCCTGGGCCAAGAGTTATGAGGTTAGATGTAAAGCAACGCTGCTTGCTCTGTAAAACTGTAAATTGAGACATATGTCTTGAAGGATATTGTGAAAACATATAATCCAAGCACATCATTTGCATATGGACAGAAATCAGGCCTGAAGCACAGAAAGAGCTAGAAGGCACAGTAGGAATCACAAGATATGTGTGGAAGGGGAGGGGGGTGGACAGATAGCCTTTCACAAAAAAGCAGCAGCACAGAAAACAGTACAGCTTAAGGTGAGGTGGGCTGATGGGGTGAGTAGTGTAAGCAGAAAGCACATTAGACGCAAAGACTCAACAAATGTGTACTGGGCCCCCATGACACCCAGATACAGTTGTGAGAACACAGCAATGAACTTGGCCTCTTGGAGCTTATGCTCCAGATGTTAACCTAGTTGGGAACCAGATACCAGCCGAGCCACCAATAGCCCAAACTACAAAGGAGCAACGGGGGCAGGGACGGTCCCACTTCATACCCTCATTGTACACTCCGGAGCAAATGCCTGCAAATATAAAGAGAAGAATGACGGCCATCCCTTATCTTCCCGGGTGTATACCAGATAGATACCACCCATGGGAACACAGCAGAGGATGGGGTAAACTGAGTCACACCAAGAGATCCACCCCTGAAGCCTGGACTCCTGCCTCACCAGAGTAAGGTCTGAAAGTATACAGTGGCTCCTCTGTGATCAAGTGGAAGCGCTTAAGATCATTCTAACATATGTTTTGGGGCATGGAGTTAAGTCAATCAACTTGGCTTTCTTCTCTCAGCCTTGCTACTCACCAACTGGGCCAACACACTGCCTTTCTGCTCTCTACTCCTTGGCCTATAGAACAGGGTGGCTAGAACCTTCATTCCAGAGAAGCTGTCAGGATTAGAAGGTAGGTCATGTGGGATGCCCGGTGTGGTGAGGGCACCCAGGGGATGCTAAGTTAGCATCCGCTACTGTGACTGCCCACTCTATCTCCTTCACGGAATCACTGCTTTTTGTAACAGTTTGTATCCCAACTGGAGGCGCCTGCTTTAATGTAATTTTCATAAATCACACAATTATAAGTCGGACAATTGAGCGCCATCCGCAACCCTCTTCCCTTTCTTCATGCATTGCCAGGGAAGCCAAGGCATAGCTCAACATCCACCCGGCATAACCCCAGCACTTCAAAGTCATGAATGCTCATTTCTGAGAACAGTGCGGAGACCACAGGAAGCACGCTGCAGCGGGGGAGCAACTGGCTGGATGAGTCCCACAGGACTCGCTGGGAAATATCTTCCATTCAGAAAGACTTTGTGAATTTTCCATTGCAAATATTTAATATCGAACTGGGTTCTCTCTTCCGCCTCTGCCAGTGGAGTGCTCAAAATAATTTTAATATTAGTCTAAGCCAAGGAAAATTAGGAAAATAAATCTGGAACTTTTCCTCCCCTCTTCCCACCCCTGTCTCTTACTCCCTCCCTGCCCAGAACACATCCCAATGGCGAAATTCAATGATGTGAAATCAAGCAACTGGAGAAGCCACTTGTAAAATGGATGACACAGCTCACAGGCTGGCTCTGCTATTTTCACCTTAGGGTTCTAGGTTCTACTCCAAAAGTCTTGCAGGTTCAGTCTCCTGCTCCTTAAGATGGGAAATTGAGAGCAGGCATGGTGGCTCATGCCTTTAATCCCAGCACTTTTATTACAGCACAATTCAGAGGCAAGCGTATCTCTGAATTGCAGGCCAGCCTGATCTACAGTTCCAAGACAGCCAGGGCTACAAAGGGAGACCCTGTCTAAAATATAAGGGGTGAGGGAGGGGAAATGAGAGCATTAACGCCATCGGGTGACTGTGGAAATGAAATGAAGCAGTATATACTGGAAGACACTCTGTGGAAGAGCACCGGGTACTAGTATTTCTATCTGGCCTGTTCCCATTAACGACATAGGTCATCCAGAGAGGCTCTATGTGAGCCTAAAGCCAAGAAGAACAGCATCCTTGACCAGAGCTCGGGTGAACAGGCTTCAGATCTTCCTTGAAAAGCCAAGATGGAAGGAAAGAAATATATAAAACTGAATCTAGCAGAGACGGAACTGAATGCATCTAAATGACGTATCCCTTTTTTGTATCTATTTGTTTGTTGCAGGGGAGGGTGTATGTGCTGTTCAGAGGACAACTAGCAGAAATGGATTCTCTCCTTCTGCTTCATGGGTCCCTGGGATCAAACTCACGACTACTGACTTGGTGGCCAGTGCCTTTACCCACTTAAACATCTCACCAGCCCGTAGAGCTGCACTCAGAACTACCTTCCTTAGTTTCTGAGGATTCCAATCCCCCAGTCAGAGTCAACAGCAGATCACAAGCCTAGACTTTCCTAGTCATTTAACAACCTCTCTAGAGTTTTTCTCTCTTCCTTTTTCCCACTACGGACTGAGCAGCAGAAAGTCTCAGGACTCCTGGAGCTTGCAGCCTGGGAAGAAGATTAAACCTCACTGTTACAAAAAGCAGTGATTCCGTGAAGGAGATAGAGTGGGCAGTGAGATATGGAATGGCTGGAGATCTGCCTTGGAGCTCACTTGTTTTACCTGTTTATCTCTGTCTCTCTGTCTCTGTCTCTCTGTCTGTCCCTCTGTCTCTTTCTCTGTCTGTCTCTCTCTGTCTCTCTGTCTGTCCCTCTGTCTCTTTCTCTTTGTCTCTCTGTCTCCCAGTGTGTCTGTCTTTGTCTCTTTCTCTTTGTCTCTGTCTCTGTCGCTCTCTCATGCATACAGGTTCTTTTTCCATAGAGTAAGAGAAAGACCTGGAAAGGGAAAGGTAACTAATGGCTTTCCCAGCTAAGCAATCTCTACTCTTTCCTAACCCCATGTGAAGACATAATGCAGACTCCATGTACAACCCCGAATCCACATGGTAGAGATAGCTGACTGCTGCAACTTGTCTTTACCTTAACATGTGTACATGTGTGTGCGCACACACATACATGCGCAATCTTAGTTACTGTTCTAGTGCTGTGAAGAGATACCATGACCAAGGCAACTGTTATAAAAGAAAGCATTTAACTGAGGGCTTGCTTGCACATTCAGAGGGTTAGTCCTTAGTCATCGTGGCGGGGAGCAGATAGGCATACTGCTAGAGCAGCAGCTGAGAGCTGTAAATCCTGATCCGCAGGCAGAGAGAATGACCAGGCCTGTCATGAACTTTTGAAACCTCAAAACCCACCCTTAGTGACACACTTCCTCCAAGGCCACACTTCCTAATCATTCCCAAAAAGTTCTACTCACTGGGGACATAACATTCAAACATAAGAGTCAATAGAGGCCATTCTCATTCAAATTACCACACATATGTACAATGAATGAGTTAATAAAAATAACAAATCAATGCCCTGAGCTGAGATTCTCACCCTCACACACAAACATGAGTACATATATATCATACACACATAAAAATAAATATTTTAAAAACTAAACCTTTGTCACACTGATTTTATTGCCTGCTTCTTTGTCCATCTCTGTGACAGCAGGAACTGGGCAGTCAGGGCTGAGCCAACTCCTAGCTCACAGAGGATGAAGCTCATCAGCTACACTGGCTTTGAACTTCATTGAAATAGCCAGCCTAACCAAGCTCACTTCCATTCAATGACCCTCACGCACTCTGGTACTCTGTGGCTCTATACAAGTGCCCTCAGCCCCAAGTCCCCCAAACCTTAGAAGGCTTGTGAGGGACGAGCAGCATCATTGGTGAAAAGGTGTCTCTAGTAAAACTTTCCTTCTGCCTTTGGGAGAGGAAGTATCCTGTGTCCTGCTTTCCCAACTTGTTCTAGTATCAAAAGCTTGATCTTCCTGAGGGAAGATCATGGACACCAGGTCCAACTACCCACCACCTGCTAAAACAGGACACAGCAACCCTTTATTAAACAGTACCAGAACACACACACTGGGTACTCCACCCAGCCTGCAGCTCAGGAGGCAGCTCTACAGTCTCATCAAAGTGGGACAAGATCAACGGGCCTCAGAGGCAGGAGGAGGAGATTTTTCAGGCTGAAAAGTCTTTGGATTTTGCATTTGATTGTGCCTTTTGTTTTCTTTATCCTCCAGTACTGAGGGTTGAACCCAACATTTCACATGTGCTAGGTAAGGAGGTTTTACCTAAAAAGTAAACATCTCTTATTGGTAGCGAGGATGGAAATGGCAATTTCACACGGTGAGATAACAATAATGTGACTTTTCAGTCAGAAAATTCAGGGTGGCCTCCCAGCTCCTTCCCTCCACCAGCCAGCTGAGGCATTTTAACTTCTGAGAGCCACCATGGCATCTTCCATGGATGGTGGGTCCTCATTATCCACAAGGGATATTGCCCAAGACTCTCAGTGGATGCTGAAACCATAGATAGGCTCTTATTACACACACACACACACACACACACACACACACACACACACTATGGCTTCCTCCCATCTACACGCCTATGATGATGTTTTATTTATAAATTAGGCAAAATAACAGATAAACAATAACTGATAGCAGGAGTAGAACTACAGCAATGTCCTACGATAAAAATAACTGAAAACATAGTTTGCTCATTTCTAGAATCTTCCATCTATTACTTTTGAACTAGAGCCCTGAGCCATTTACCGAATACCAGAAAGCAAACCCAGACACAGAGGGGAACACTGTACTTTTCAACTTGAACCGTTGGGCACACCACAAATGATGCTTATTACGCAAAATCTTGTTCTAACTTCAGGCATGAAGTGTTGGGGACTGTGATGGGAGGCAGAGAGCACTCCCACGGAACGAGGGAGGAACAGGGAGGGCCTGAATCATCTTGGGGAATAGACTTGCTGAGGGATCACAGACCTAACTGCAGGGCTAGCACACAAACACATGCTGGGGCATTGCACACACTGAGCGGAGGACATCAAGCTTGGTAGGACGGGGTATCCCCAAGGTAGAGTCTTCTGCTCGTCTCTCACACATGGATCCCAGATTTTCCAAAGTAATTAGGTGCTGATGTTCCTTCCCCTGGGTCCGGCAGACAGTGGCATGTTTATTTCTGTGTTGCAACCCAGAACTCAGCCCCAGACTCCATCACTTCTTTTCTAGATTGATTTTGTATATTATTTTATTCCATGTATGAGTAGTTTATTCACATTTATGTTTGTGTACCCTGTGTACGCCTGGTGTGTGTGGAAGTCAGAAGAGGACGTTGAATTCTCTAGAACTGGTGTTATGGACAGTTGTAAGCCACCATATCAGTGCTGGGAACTAAATCTGGGTCCTTTGCAAGAACAAATGCTCTTAATGAATGAGCCATCTCTTCAGCCCCCAAATTCTATCTGTTTTTGTTGTTGTTGTTGTTTTGTTTTAGTCAGAGTCTCACACTAAAGCTCAGACTGGCCACAGATACCCTATCTAGACTAGGCTGACCAACAACTCATAGCAATCCTCCTGCCTTAGACTCCCAAGGGCTGGGAATATAGTCACAAGTCTGTATTGACACCTGGTGTCTTAGTTAGGGTTCTTATTGCTGCGATGAAACACCAAAACCCAAAAGCAAGTTGGGCAGAAAAGTGGTTCCTCAGCTTATGCTTCCACTTCACAGCTCGTTGTCAAAGGCAGTCAGGGGAGGAATTCAAGCAGCGCAGAAACCTGGCAGCAGGAGGTGATGCAGAGGCCACGGAGGGGTGCTTGGTGTCCCTGGCTTGCTCAGTCTGCTTTCTTATAGAACCCAGGACCACCAGCCCAGGAAGGAACTGCCCACAATGGGCAGGGCTCTTTGTGTCAGGTTAACCTATCCAGCACACCAGCTTCCACATTATTTCTGCTGAAGAAAATGTTGGCCACGTTCACTCTGCCAAGAAATTTATACATTTACTGACCCAGTGCAGCAAACACTAAGGCCAGCTTCCTCCAGTGTCTCGGCTCCTTCTCATGAGGTTCAAATGTCACCGTCTCAGGCAGGCCTCACCTGATGACCTAATAAGGTAGGTCTCTCCTTGCTTCCATATTACAGCATATTCGGCATGGAGGGCTGCTCAGAGGGCAGCTTCACTTCTGAATTGCCTGTCTCTTCACCATCAGTAGCACAAGGCATGGTGTGTTGTGTGTACCTGGCACCCGGAAACAACAAACACTAAGGACTGAGCAGCACATAGGTGAATGAATGGCCTGACAGACAGACAGACTGATGACAAGAAGGAAAATCAGCCAAAGGCCTGTTATCCCTAGGAGACATGGATTCACTAAGAAAGCAGTGTGCTGGTGGGAAATTTTGAGAGTAATCTTCGAAATAATAAACCCAAGCCAGTTTAGCCAGTTTAGAAAAAGTGACATAGAGGAATCTAACCAATTCATGTCTTCTTCTGGTTTGTACAAACTTGAACTTTGCCTTCCAGAGAGGCAGTCCTTGGAGGGGACCTAGGGGCCGATCTGTGGATGCCCTATAAGGATGCTTCTGAGGATGGCCCTATGCAGCCCCAGTCAAATGTCCCCATGGCTCCTTGCAACCTTTCACCAGAGAGAGGGCCTACACATCCAAAGCCACTTCCCAGGCAGAGTTTACTGAAACACTGCAGCCCAGGTGACAGAGCCAGAGCTCTAAGCACACACCATCTAAACTCAGGGCTCCCATCCACTGCACAATGGCAGCCACAAAGCAGGAACCTGGATATGTGGCTTTTGTGGGGCAGGGAAATTGGGTCCCAACCGCAGCTACACTTTGAGAGATTTAACAAACACAGCCTGAAGAAAAGGTCCACAGAAAGAATCACGGACAGGGGAGGGGTCATTATGGAACTGAAGCCAGAGCCATGGGGGCAGAACCGCTTTAACATCCAGACTAAAGAAAGAGTAAGGAGGAGAGACACAGGAGACTGGGTTGGGAGGGGACTCCATTTTGGAGCAAAGCTGTTCTGTGGGGTGTCACCTCACTGCAGGGTATCGTCTCTCTGTTCAGAAAACCCTTTTCCTATGCATGTTTTTGTTTTCCCCTTTGACAATTAGGTCTGGGTCTTCTCAGCTTCTCTCTCTCTCTTTGCCTGCTTTCCTGTGGTCTCTCACAGGCCTCCCACACCTTCTGGCTTCCAAGAGTACCCTGAGGGTATCTACCAGTGGAGCCTAAACAGGGAGGGACTTGATACAATCCCTAGATGACATAAGCCTTGCTGACAAGCTGCCAAGTCAGCCTATTGAACATGCAACTGAAAAGCCAGCATTTCATTCAAAGTAGGTCACCTCCGAGCCTCATAGATGTCAGCTGGCAGGTCACCACAAACCTAGAACGCAGAGCCAAGCGGTTAGTGGTTTTCCTTGGGGACAAGCTGAGGTCACACAAAAAGATGAAAACTAAGAAAGGAGCTTGTAAGAATGGGTAAAGTGGAGTGGAGTGGGTGGGGACACCCGTGGACAAGCTACGAAGGTGTGCCTGCCGAGCTCTGCCCGCAGTTTGTGGGTCCACAGCCTGCGCCACTCACGTGACATCTGGCACCCTAGTCCCTCACATTTGCTTCTGTTTGCTCAACAAATAGCAGAGTCTCCACTGAGCTACCAATGCTCCCTCAAAGAGCCAGCAATCAGTCTTCCTCATTTTCACCAAGCACTGTGTCAGACCTCCCCCTGCCCAAAAAAAAAGGCCTGGAGACTACACAGGTGTGGAGAAAAGCGTAACAGCGATCTTGTGGACTACCTGGGGTCAGCCACGTCTGAGATGGACACTTTTCTATTTCCTGTTCACTGTGTTCCTTAAGAAACTTTTCTAAGTTCTGCGCACTGAACTTCTTTAAGAATGACGTTGTCAGCCAGGCAGCGGTGACACACGCCTTTAATTCCAGCACTCAGGAGGCAGAGACAAGCTGATCTCAGAGTTCAAGGCCAGCCTGGTCTAGAAAGCAATTCTAGGACAGCCAGGGCTACACAGAGAAATCCTGTCTCGAAAAACCAAAAAGAATGGGCGTTGTCCAGCCTCCGGGTAAGTGAGAGGCTAGCACAAGATCGGACGTGTGACGGATCCCGCACACCAGGTTCAATAACTGGGCTGTTACAACATTCCAATTCCCACCACTACCTCGAGTGGCCATAGGCTCACAGGCTCACGGGAGTAATCACTGCCTTGCCCTCAGGTTTCCTGGGAGTTTTAAAATATAGCCAAGATGTTCTTTTTTGTTTTTCTTATTTCAGTTTTTTTTGGGGGGGGTGGGGGGAAGGGTTTCTCTGTGTAGCCTTGGCTGTCCTGGACTCAATTTGTAGACAGACTGGCCTTGAACTCACAGAGATCCTCCTGCCTCTGCCTCCCTGAGTACTGGGATTATGGACGTGTGCCACCATGCAGGGCTTATGCCTGAGCTTTTGTTTGTGGCATAACACCTGAAGAATAACAGGGTACAGCCTCATGCACTAACTTAAGAGCCCCCCTTCCAAATGCGTAACAGACTGGTAAGACGTACTGTTTTACACCTTCTGTCATTTTCCCTTCTGATCACCAACAGAAGAATATAGGCCAGAGAATACTATCACTAGACAGGCTGTAATAAAGTGAACATCCATATAAGCTCATCTCAAATTCTGCTTTCTAGAATACTAATGTACAGATTGTACTTACCATTGCTAAGTGGTGTGTGGTGGGAAAAGGGAGGAGACTCCTTACAGTCAATGTGTTTAGAAAACTACTCTAACATCATCTTTTCTCCAACTTTTAGTATGCACTGATGATCACGGTGAGTCTTGGAGAATGGGTGGTATATGGAACATTCTCTCTGCACATTTGATCTTGGCCCTACTTCTGAGGAACAGCCTGAGGATGCTACCATGACACACACTTTGAGAAATGCTCATCCCGCGTTCAAAGGGCTCGCAGCACCAGTCTCTAGGGGCATGCTGTTGGTTCTGTCCTTGACTCCATATGTTCGACATCATTAATGTGTTGTCGTGCTGATCAGACATGAAAACGATGCTAAGCTGCATGGGGAAGCCGAGAGAGGAGATGGTGCCATCAGGACTGTGGTCTAATTATAGAATACTCCAACAGAACAAAGAGCAGCTCCTGCGCATGTGACCTGAAATCAACACAAAGCATTTGGGATGGAAGACAATGAGGCAGAAGGCAGCACCTGGAAAGATAATATTCAGGCCTGTAATCTCAGCTATTCAGGAGACCGAGACAGGAGGAACAAAAGTTCAAGGCCTGCCTGGGCTACAAAGTGAGTGTTAGACAAGCCCGGACAACTTAGTGAGACCCTGTCCCAAAATAAAATGTATATTTAAAGAATTAGCAGCATGTCTAGTTGTGGAGTGCTTGTTGAGAATGCCTGAATCCTGTGTTCATTCCCCAGAAAAGAATAGAGACAGAAGATAAAAGACAAGGCCATGCTATGCCTGACAGCTTGTGCCTGTAACCCTAGCATTCGCTCTCGAGTCCCAGCGCCACACAGTGATAACCTATCTAGCAATACAAACAAGTGACAACAAACCTGCGCTATCTAGCGCTCACAGAAAGAGAAGACAAAACTCGGTCCATGGTCATGGTACCTGACTGAACCTTTGGATTATGGCTTGATCAAAGCTGTAAGCATACAGTGAATAGTCCTCTAAGGTCAACTTGCTAAAGGTTTGATCCCCAGGGGGAGAACTGCTGAAAGATACTATGAGTATATGGAGAAAGGGCTTCTAGAAAGTCATCATTAGGTCACTGCCCTTAGGAAGGAGGGATGTGTGCGGGACCCCAGACTCTTTTGTTGTTGTCTGCTTGCTTGCTTCTTGGTTATGAGGCAAGCAGCTGGACCCAATGCACGCTCCCATCATTACCAGCTAGCACCGTCACCAGAGGCTCAAAACAAATGGGTCCACTCAACCATGGACTGGAACCTGAGTCACACCCAGCATACTGATACATACTTGTAACTTTAGCACTTGGAAGTTTGAGGCAGGAGGATCATGAATTGGAGGCTGCTCTGTGAATTGGATTTAAGCCCAGCCTAAGCTACACAGCTAGATTCTGACTCAAAGAGGGGTGCAGGGAAGTACAAAGAGCCAAAATACATTTTTAATTTAAAGGTCCAGTATTTCAAGTATTTTGTTACAATAACAGTAAGTTAATACAGAAAGAAGAGAGTTTGTAGGCATTGGTGGCCACGGCTGACACCTGCAATCCCAGCACTAGAGAAGATGAGTTGAAGGCTAGCTTTGACTATAAAACCTTGTCTCAAGAGAAAAACAAACTGCGGGAGGGGAGGGAGCCCAGCGGGTGAAGGTGCCTCCTGACCTCCCCGTGCGTGCTGCGCGGCACCCACACCTACCCCACTCACAGAATGAATGAATGCAATAAAAAATGAATCTATACCACTACTATTCCAAACCGGTGACATTATCAAGTAGACTAAGGTTCCCAAAGATGTGGCACTTTTAAGAAGAGGAAAAAGAAAGAAAGAAAGAAAGAAAGAAAGAAAGAAAGAAAGAAAGAAAGAAAGAAAGAAA
>NW_026596040.1:876600-887207 GCF_907164565.1 Psammomys obesus | reverse complement strand
AAAGAAAGAAAGAAAGAAAGAAAGAAAGAAAGAAAGAAAGAAAGAAAAGAGAAGAGATTCCTTGCCTTTGCTGCTGGGAGACAGCTCTTAGAACCTTTACATGGCCTGGGGTGCCAAACATGGAGGTACACAGATAACAAGAAAAACTGAAACCTGGACAGCCTAGCCTTCTGTTGGCATAACTCCTTCCCTAGGACAGATGTAAACAACCTCGACCCCTTCTCCCAAGGTCCCAGTGACAAAACAGGGCACCACTGCACCAATGTGTACTCTGGAAAACCAACTGAGCTGATTATTAGGTTTGTTTGCAGAGCGAAGAAAAGAGAGTACAGGTGGAAACATATGCTCGAAAGCAGCCAACAGCGGAAGGTCTGCACCCAGCACAGATGCTATCTCCAGGATGCTCCCTTGTACTTCCACAGCAATATAAGCTGTCCCTTTCCAAACCCCAAGGCCTCACGCAGTGAGAACAGAGCTGCATACATCGGGTTGGAAGGGGTGGCTGGATACTCCAGTGCGGGTCCCATGACCCTCCCCAGCTCCCCTTCTGTGATCAAAGGTCAGCAGTCAACAGCCCAGCTGTGATGATCAGGTGCAAGTGGGCACAGCTGTTCTAATGAAGGTGGTGGCAGTTTGGCTAGGAGAATAGTTATATATACCCTCCAAACAGACGAGAGGGAATACAGCATGCTATGGAGATCTAAGGAGAATTCACTGCTTCTCTAGTAGGCTTGTCCAACCTTCTGACAAGACAGCATCATTCATGAGAAGAACTGTACAACTGAGTCATCCAAAAAGAATCTCAAGGTTTTTAGTAAGTATGTGATTTTTGTGTCAGGCCACATTCAGAGCTATCCTGGGTACATGACTTTGAGAAAACAGATTCCCCCAGGAAAAAAACTGCTAAAAGCTACAGGAACTTCCAGACAAGGAAACAGGCAAAGAAAATTCTGCAAATATTTTCAAAGATTGCTGACCCTTCAAGGCCACTGCAGAGCCCCAGCCTTGGCTATCTCCCACTAAAAAAGCCAAATGCAAGGACGTAAATGCCACTATAAGCCAAAGTGAACAAGTAGAATCTTAGGGAAGGTCCTACAGGAACAAAGAAGGCATCAGCTCAACAAAGGGATGGCACAGCCTCATCTCTGCCATCTGGAAACAAAGGCTACCTGGGAAGAGAGCTTTAAGTCCAAAAACTAGCTGAACGTTTTCAAGGAAGTGAAGAAGTCTTAAGTCTCAGCCATGCCTCTCTGCCAAGGGAGCCAGAATACAATCTTTCTAAAGCTGCTTTTGTCAGTAACTAACATAGTGATCATCTTCCCTTTCCTTCCATTTTTTATTACATTTGTCCATGTGTTTGTGCGCGCACATATATGTTATATGTGCAATGCGTCCTGGTACTCATGTCGTCAGAGGACAACTTTCCAGGTTAAGATCTCTCCTTCTACGATGTGGGTCCCAGAGATCCAAAACAAGTCGGCAGACTTGGCTGCAAACACCCTTACCTACTCCGTCATCCCTCCTCTAACCCCCTTTTGGTGCTGGTGAAAACACAGGGTCGTGTTACCCCTGAACCCTCCCCCAGCACCATGACTATATTCTTTTTGTGTTTTTTGTTTTTGTTTTTGTTTTTTTGAGACAGGGTTTCTCTGCAGCCTTAGGCTATCCTGGACGCCCTTTGTAGACCAGGCTGATCTACAGAGAGCTCCGCCTGCCTCTGCCTCCCCTAGTGCTGGGATCACAGGCGTGCGCCACCACACGTGGACCATGACCACATTCTTTCATAACAGACATATCTACCAAGGGCCCAAGTGTAGTGCCACACACACTGTAAAGTGCTTTTTAAATCCCTCGTCTTACTCAGTCCTCATAACAACTCTATAGGATGAGTGCTGTAATTTCCTTCTCCCACTTTACAGATAAACCTAAGACTCAGAACACAGTGAGCTCAGTCTGCACAGTTAGTAAACCTTGGCACTAGGTCTCTAAGCCAAGGTCAAGTTCTGGACCACTAAGCCCCAGGCCTATCTCCCACAGAAAAAAAGTTACTTGCTTCCTACCCTGTTCAGCGTACAGACAAAACAGTCTGAAGGCCATCAGGTTCCCACCGGTTGACCACGTTATCGAGAGATCCAGCCAGGCTGCTGGCTGGCTCGCTCAGACACAGGTGCACCCGGGGCTCAGATCTCAGCTCCATTATGCTGTGTTCATTACACAGGAAGACTCCGAGGTCATGCTTTCAAAACCAAGCCCTTTCCTCATTATCTGCACAGCATCAGCGTTCTTCCAAGTCCTGTATTGACTCGCTGCGCTCCTGGCTGACGGCCCATCTCCATTAGATCCCAGGCATTTGAGCAAAATACACAGCTATCCAGTTCTGACTGAACGGAATTGACTCGCAATCCCTCCTCTATAATTTTGGGCCGAGTCTGAGAGGATTTAGAAGGTGTCATTGACTTGGAATTACAGTTCATTGTTATAGAATGAATTTCCGGACTGTGCTGAAGAAAGATGGGCACCCCCCCACACACACACATACACACACTTACACAAGCGGCTTTGTTCACGTCAAAGTGTCCTTCTAATCGCACTGTGCACATTCACTCAGGACTGCGCTGATTCTCAAGGCAGGGCTGTATCAAAGAGGAGAACTCGGCTTTTCACAGCACTCCACATCTGCAGCCTTCACGTGGGCATCAACCTTGCCCTAAGTGGTCTCACTCCTACCTACGGTCACTTTTGTAATTTCCCACGCCCTCAAACTCTCCACATGCCCTCGTCTGCTATCTTGCATAGCAACATTCCGGGGCTCTTTGCTCTGCCGAAGCTTGGGAACAGACCGGCTGACCGTATTTCCCATAATGCACACCTGTCACTTGCCCACAGTGACAGTGTTCCAGATATAGACACCTATTTGGGATGAGGGACTTGGGGAAAAGCTCTAAGCCTGTGGAGACCCTGAAGCAGATGATGCTGGGTTACCAAAACAAAACAAAACAAAACAACAAACACGATGGCTTCAGCCCCAGAAGATGGAACAATAAACACCTTCTCCCACTGGGCTGGCCTAAACTGCTAATCCCGTGGCACAGCTGGAAACACAAAAGTGCCTTAGGGTCCAGGGACCCCAACTCACCTAGTGGAACAATAAGAAGGACTAAGCCCCCTTTCTCAGCTGCCCTTGTTAGCCCTTGCTCCATCTCCCAAGTCACTTAAGCAGAACAGTAGGGGTGCTCAAATAAACTTGTCTGAAAAATCCGAAAAAACTGTTCCAATTTTTGTACAACGACCGTATCAATAAAAAAAAAAAAAAAAGACATTTAAAAAAAAAAAAATTCTTGGTGATCCTAGCTAGAAAAAGCAAGGCATTTCCTCAAAGTCATTTTTTTCCACAAAAGTTGTTAGAATTTTATTTTTTTAAATTTACATTTATTCTGTATGTGTGCAAATAGGTGCAGGGGACAATCTGAAAGAGCCTGCTCTCTCCCTCCATCATGGCGGTCCCAGCATTCAAAGTTAGGCTGAGCCATCCTGCCAGTTCATAAAGTGTTTAGCTTCTAGTAGGTGCTAACACAGTTTTTTAAATATTTCTCAGTCTTTTGTTCCTGTGACTCAGGAGGCAGAGGCAGGTAGATTTCTCTGAGTTCCAGGCCAGCCTGGTCTACATGGTAAGTTCCAGGACAGTCAGGGATGCACAGTGACACCTTGTCTCAAAATAAATAATTTTGTTTTTTAAACTAGAGCTGAGTGTGATGGTACCCACTTGTAACTGTAGCCCACAGGAAACAGAAGTGACAGGATGGACTGTTGGAGGCTAACCTGGGCTACATAACAGGACAAAAAGCCTGGCTGACAATCTTTCTGGCCATAGCCTTCACCACAGCCTTCACCAAAAGTATACTAGAGCTGTAGTTTGGCTTTTAGCACTTCCTCCTTCAATAGCACCATGAGGTCTTCTGCACCGCTGGCTAATTTGACCACCACAGCCTCTAACTAGGCTTCTAGCAGAAGCTCTCCAAAACACATAATGGGAAACAATGTAATGTCCAAAGCACAGCCACAGGATATGGCAAAGTTCAGAAGTGAATCCAGCCTGGTTCAGACTCCTTTCCTTCATACCAAAGTTGAGGTTGAAGTCACAGTGAGAGATGAACAAGACACTCTGGTGTTTCCTTGCTCAGTAGGAGAATAGTGATACACGGTGCAGTTTTTAAAAGTTAGAGGAGGGACAGGAGGGGCTGGAGAGACGGTTCAGCAGTGAGGAGCATCTTAAGACCTCTTGTAGAGGTGTCAGGTTAGCTTCCCAGTACCCACATGGTGTGCTCACCAGGCTCCAGTAGATCTGACACCCTCTTCTGACCTCTGCAGCCACCAAGCATGCATGTGGGACACATCTATACATGCGAGCAAACACTCACATGTTAAAGGAATAAATCTAGCTGGGCATGGTGGTACACACCTTCAATCCCAGCACTACCGAAACAGAGGCTGCGGGCTCTTTGTGAGTTTGAGATCAGCCTGGTCTACAAAGCAAGTTCTAGGACAGCCAGGACTGTTAGACAGAGAAACCTTGTCTCAAAAACAAAAACAAAACAAACAAATAAACAAACAAACAAAAACTAAAAAAAAAAAGGGGGGGGGCTTGAGAAATGGCTCAGAGGTTAAGAGCACTGAATGTTCTTCCAAAGGATCAGAGTTCAATTCCAAGCACCCACAAGATAGCTCACAACTGTCTGTAACTCCAAGATCTGACACCCTCACAACAGACATGCATACAGGCCAAATATCAATGCACATAAAATAAAAGCAAAATTTTAAAAACTGAAAAAAGAAAAGAATAAGTTTAATAAAACAGTTAAATATAAATTAATTTAAAAAAATCAAGGGTAAAGGATTTTCAATGTTTTCAATATATACAACGATAACTGGTTTTTGTTGCCCTCCCCCCTCCCCCAAGCCAGGGTCTCTTCATGTAGCCCTGACTGTCCTAGAAATCCATCCCTCACTTGCAGTGCTGAAGATCAAGCACAGAACTTGCTGGGCAAGTCTCCGCCACTGAACTATAATCCCCAGCCCAATGTGTACACCTTTTCTTGGTATAAGCATCAGTTAAAGAGTAAATATATATATTTTTTTTTAAAAGAAATAAATGATCAAATTTTAAGTAAATAAAGAATGCTGGGCTGGAGGGATGGCTCAGGGTTAATAGCCCTGTCTGCTCTTCCAGAGGTCCTGAGTTCAATTCCCAGCAACCACATGGCGGCTCACAACCATCTAAAATGAGATCTGGTGCCCTCTTCTGGCATGCAGGTGTATATTCAGGCAGGACACTGTATACATAATGAATAAATAAATCTTTAAAAAAAAAAAAAGTCAAGCATGGTAGTTCATGCCTGCAATCCCAGCAGGAGGTAGAGGCAGAGGGATCTCTGTGATTTCCAGGCCAGCCTGGTCTACAGAGTGAGTTCCAGGACAGTCAAGGCTCAAAAATAAATAAATAGGGGATGGAGCAATGGCTCAGGGGTTAAGAGCACTGACTGCTCCTCAGGAGGACCCGAGTTCAATTCCCAGTACTCACATGGCAGCTCACAACTGTCTGTACCTCTACTTCCAGGGGATCAAACACTCTTACACAGACATATGTGCAGGCAAAACGCCATGGCACATAAAATAAAAATAAACAATTTTTAAAAAGAAATTAAAAAATAAGTAAGAGAGAGAAACTACAATTATTCCATTTGGAACCAAATGAAGATGAAAATATCAGTAGGAACTGAGCTGGCAAAATGGGTGGAAAGGCTTTGAGCAACCTGGTTCTGGAAAGGGAGCCGTTCCTAACAGGTCAAATATTAGCCTCCAAGTTCAATCCTCAGGACAGAAAGAAAGGAAAGAAAGAAAAGAAAAGAAAGAAAGGAAAGGAAAGGAAAAAGGAAGAAAGGAAAGAAAGAAAATGAAAGAAAGAAGGAAGGAAGGAAGGAAGGAAGGAAGGAAGGAAGGAAGGAAGGAAGGCAGGCAGACTGGCTGACAGACTGGATACAAACGGGTTACTAGGTAAAGTGGGCAAGGACTTGATCAGAAATAAGCGGACTAGTGGAGACTGAGGTACAAAGTTCCACTCAGGGGCTGGCTTGACGGGGCACCAGGCAAATGTGACACAGGAACATACCAGCATCCTCTGGTGAGTTGTCAAGACAAGCCAGCGCTCTCATTCTTCGCTGACAACAGCTCTCACTTTCACATGTAGGCTCAGAAGTTTGAGGGACAATAATGGACGGCATCAGTGAAGAGTGCGAACCCCTGAGTCCAGCCAGCTCTTTAACCTCAGGTTTTTGTCGTTTTCACAAGTGACTTTGAACACCTTACTTAACCTTTTCACGTCTCATTTTTCTTCTCTGGGAAAACAACCCTGTGTGTGTGTATGTGTGTGTGTGTGTGTGTGTGTGTGTGTGTGTGTGTGTGTGTGTGTCCAACAGTGACTGGCACACGAAGCACTTCATAAAAAGTTTTGAACTATTACCATCTGTGGCGTTTGGGTAAGAATAGCTCCCACAGGCTCAGAGATTTGAATGCTCAGTCCTTTGGGAATGGCACTACTTAAGAAGGATTAGGAGGTGTGGTCTTGTTGGAGTGGGTGTGGCTTTGCTGGAGGAAGTATGTCACTGGGGGTGGGCTTTGAGGTTTCAAAAGCTCTCTTCCTGCTGCCTGCAGATCCTGATGTGGAACTCATCTTCCTCAGGTCCATGCCTGCCTGCATGCCACCACACTCACCACCATGACAACAACGCACTAAACCTCCGAAACCATAAGCCAGCACCAATGCTTTCCTTTGCAAGAGTTGCTGTGGTCATGGTGTCCCTTTCCAGTCACTAAACACTGACTAAGACACCATCATTGTTTGTAAGCACCATGCAAAACAGTGGCTCTCAACCTGTGGGTCACAGGTCAGATATCCTGAATATCAGCTCTTTATTTACACTAAGATTCATAATAGTAGCGAAATTATAGCTATAAAGTAGCAACAAAATAATTTTACGGTTGGGGGGGGGGGTCATCACCACATGAGGAAATGTATTAAAGGGTCAAAGCATTAGGAAGGTTGAGAAACACTGGTGTAGAAAAAAAAAAAAGTGTCTTCTCGTAGGGTCCTATAGAAAGTAACACTGAAGGGACATCAACCTGGATGCAGTCACTGAATGGAATATCTCAATCCCCATGGCTGTGAAGACTGGCTCGGAAATCTGTGTCCACCTTGCTAGGTATGACTACTTTCAAAGGCCTATCTATCCCTGTCTGTCTGTCTCAGTCTCTCTCTCTTCCCCTCTCTCTCTCTCTCTCTCTCTCTCTCTCTCTCACGCACACACGCACACACACCCCACTGGGGATTTTCAGCCACTCAGGTGGGAAATTTCAGCGGACCTTCTGGTCGGGGGACCTCAGGAAGAAGTCTGACCCTGCTTAGGAATTCTAGGCCTCAGAACTATTGTGATAGACCTACCCACACCAGACTTTCTCAGTGGTGTTTTCATGCCGAGCAACCACCCGCTCAGGGCTGAAGGATTGTCTGAGAGGCCCTGGCTTCCTGAATTGATGTAGTCCTGCAGAGAACAACCTGGTCCCTTGTTCTGTTTCTCACCAGCCCATGCACGCTCCCTACCCTTCCACAGACTGCAGAGAACTGCCTCGGGCCCTTCCTACGATTCCTACTGAGCCACCACTTATGCATCTGCTAGCACTTAGCAACCAGGAGCCTTAATTAAAAGGAAATGGGGGGGGGGGGGTAGGGGAGACAGTGACTAGGAAGTGGAACTGTATCTCCAACCCTTATTAAACTCTTCCTTTCCTCATTTGACTTCCTTTAATGTATCCTAATTTCTTTCAGGTGCTGGGCTGTCCTTCCCCACAGAAGAAACAACAACAAAAACAAACAGTTATGAAGCACTGTCTTTGGGCCCTTCTTAGCCTCATCTCTCAACTCTTAGCATTTAGGCAGCCTGCTTCTGGGTTGCCTAGTAACCTATGATGTCATCATGTATCTCCGGCCAGGTAGCCACACCTGGCAGGCGTGGTTATGTTGCTCCTTAAAAGGACCAACCAGCCACTTTGACTCTTTAGGCTCTTGCCCTCTCCTCTCTTGCCCTCTCTATTTTCTCTGTTGGACACCCCCTGTCTTTCCCCTATCATGTCTTGCTCTCTCCTTCTCTCTCTCTTCATCTCCACCTAATACACCTCTTTCATATAAAATCTGCTGTGCGCATCATCATCATCATCATCGTCTATTTGGTCCTAACATCAACAATCCTGTAATACAGAGGAAAAGATCCATTCTGATGGGGATGATGAGCCCACAGTCAGAAAGGGAGGTGACAAGTCTCCCCAAGCCAGCTTGGGGTGGGGGAGTGGTAGCAGAGCACACCATTGATTCCAGCATTTAGAAGGCAGAGGCAGGCAGATCTCTGAGTTTGAGACCAGTCTGGTCTATATAGGGAGTTCTAAGAGCCAGGGCTACATCAAGAGACACTGTCTCAAAAACAAACATCTATCTTGCCCACTTGTCCAAGAAAAGGAAGGAAGGAAGGAAGGGAGGGAGGGAGGGAGGGAGGGAGGGAGGGAGGGAGGGAGGGAGGGAGGAAGGAAGGAAGAAAGAAAGAAAGAAAGAAAGAAAGAAAGAAAGAAAGAAAGAAAGAAAGAAAGAAAGAAAGAAAGATAGATGTCTTGCCCACAGCTTGTAGGTGGTAAAGCCAGGAATCAAAAAGGAGCCTACACCTCAAAACTCAAGCTCGAAAGAATCAGCTATCTTTCCCATCTGCCTGTACTTGGGCTTTCCTAGCATGTATGCTGAACTAGAACAATGGCAATGAAAACCCAGCCTACTACGGTCTCTGACTCTGAGTGGACACTGCATCTTCCCTCCTTGCACTTCACCCTGAAAAGTTTTTACCCCTGAAGGTAAAAACAAGACCAGAAAGGTGAGAATGACACATTTTAGGAAGATGCTACAAAAATCTACAATGGAGCCAGGTGTGGTAGCACACACCTTTGATCTCAGAACTCGAGGAGGCAGAGGTTGGCGAATCTCTGTGAGTTTGAGGCCAACCTGGTATACAAAGCGAGTCCAGGACAGCCAAGGATACATAGGAAATCCCTGTCACAAAAATGCATTTATACAGTAATGAATTTTTCCAGTCAGGTGTGTTTTCTTATTTTCTACGGTGCTTTTTAAATTATAGAAGCAAAAACAAGTTCATAACAAACGGTAGCAAAGTTCACAAAATGAGAGCAAAAGAAGGTTTCTCTGGCATGTTCCAATGCCCTGAGTCTCTCTGAGTCTAAGGGACTTTTTTTTTTTCTCCTCTTCTGTGGTGCTAAGGAATCAAAAACCAGGCTTCATGTGTGTAGGACAAGCACTCTACCGCTGACCTATACTCACAGCTATAAGCTTTTCTGAGAATATATTAACACAGTCTGTGTGCGCTCGCGCGCGTGCGTGTACACACTCGTGCATGCACCAGGTGTGGTGTGCCCATTTGTAATAACCATACATAAGAGGTTGAGGAAAAAAAAAAAAGAGGTTGAGGCAAGAAGATGGGTTCACGGCCAGCCTGGACTTCATAGCAAGGCTCTTTCTCAAATACAAAACAAACAAACACTAACTCACAGAATATTTATTTCTGTGTTGCTATAAAATTTTGTTTTTTGAAATCAGAATCTTATTTTGGAAAATTTTGTTTTGGTTTTGGAGTTTGCCAAAACTGGAGACCAAATCCAGGACCACGCTCGTTCTAGGCAGACTCTGTACAGCCTTGCCATATCCACAGTATTAAAACTTCTCATTTGTGGCTGGACAGACGGCTCAGCGGTTAAGAGCACTGTCTGCTCTTCTAGAGGATTCTGGGTTCAATTCCCAGCACCCACAAAGCTACTGACAACTGCCTGTAACTCTGTTTCCGAAGGACCTGATGCCCTCAGACAGACAGACGTGCAAGCAAAACACCAATGCACAGAAAATTAAAAGGATCTTTAAAACACACTTCTCATTTTGCTCAACCTTGCATTTATTTCCATATCTCCACATCAGTCTGCCGAGAACCATATGTCTTTTAAATTAACACAAGCAACTGTGTTATATGCATGGATTGAGATCTACTTACCCAGTTTCCTGTGAAGAACATTTGCTTCATGGTCATGGACAATGTTAAGAATCGCTAAAGGCAGCCTATGCAGAAAAAGAGAAAGTATTTGTCACTTGTACCTGGTCAATGGTTAATTTCCAAACATGTAAGGAACTTTAACATTACAATAACACCAACAACAAGAAAGTAACAACCCAATTTAACAGCAGACATTTCTCCAACGAAGAATAGCCTATATTCTATATTCTTTAATAGCAATAGCCAACAGCTACATGAAAAAATGTTTGGCCAGGTGGGTGCTGTGGCATACACCTTCAACCCCAGCACTTGGGAGGTGGAGGCAAGAGGAACCCAAATTTGAGAGCAGCTTGGGATACACATAAAGACTTTGTCAGAATGAGGAGAGGGAGGGGAAGATAGGAGAAGGAGAAGGAGGAGGAGGAGGAGGAGGAGGAGGAGGAGGAGGAGGAGGAGGAG
>NW_026596040.1:875774-876590 GCF_907164565.1 Psammomys obesus | reverse complement strand
AGAAGAAGAAGAAGAAGAAGAAGAAGAAGAAGAAGAAGAAGAAGAAGCCGCCACCGCTGCCGCCACTGCCTTAACAGAGAATATCAGCACAGCTATCATAAAGCAATAGAAAATAGCAATTTGGCAGCTCATTGGTACACAGCTATTGAGATGGGAATCTCTGCGTGTTACTGGTGAGAATGGTGGTAGCCACGATGGAAAACGGCATGGGAGTGTTAAGACCTTAACTCTACGATCCTTCTATCCAACAACCCCACTGCTGGGTATAAATCCAAAAGCACTGAAAGTAGGATCTTGGCCTGGCAAGATGGCTCAATAGGAAAAGACACTTGCTTTGGAAGGCTGACCTGAGTTTGATCCTTAGAACCCATGTAGATAAAGATGGGAGGAGAGAACCAACTCAACAAAATTGTACTCTGACCTCCATACACGCACTGTAGCATACACACATACATATACATACATACACACATCACATCATATACAGACACATAATGAATAAATGATCTCAAAGAGATCACACCACATGTTATTTTCAGCCCTATTCATTATAAGAAAAGTGTAGATAACCATACACCTACACATAAAATTCCAGCACTCAGGAGGAAGGCAGAGGCAGAAGGATTAAGAGTTCAAGGTCAACCTGAAGGACATGAGTCCTGTGTCTCAAAATCAAAATAAAAGTATCTGGGGACAAATATCTATTTAGGAATGAATGGATTCTTCTGGACATACTACACAGATAAATGAAAGAAGGAGAGAGAGAGAGAGGAAGGAAGGAAGGAAGGAAGGAAGGAAGGAAGGAAGGAAGGAAGG
>NW_026596040.1:858233-870733 GCF_907164565.1 Psammomys obesus | reverse complement strand
TTTCCAGGGGCCTGTTCCCTTTCCAGAACAGGCCCAGTGATACTTCCCTTGGGTCTGAATGATGACACAGACAACACCTTTGTCTGTCTTTGGGGGGTGTGCGGGGGTGGGGGGCTAGCTGTGTCCTGTTAGCTGTGAGTGTATCACCTACTATGTGACCTGGTGTGTAACAGGCACACAGGAAACAAGAAAGAGGTTGGGAAAGGGCACTAGTGTGATGGGACATGGGACCTGAGCCTGAGGCTCACAAGATCCCAAGAGGAGACAGAAGAAGACATGAGGAGAGAAAAGAAGTCCTCACTTCAAGGAGGGAGAGAAGAAGGGAGGGAAGGAGAGGGGAGGAAGAGGGGAAAGCAGAAGGGAAAGGTGGTGACTCAGACACACCTGAGGGCAAGGACCAGAGGACCAGGCTCGAGGCTCTGAAATCCTGTCTCCCTGTTTAGACTGTGGCTTCCAGCAAAGCACGGGTGGACTTTGTGACCGGAGATTGAGAAAGCCACAAGCCTCGGGGCCAGGGTTGCAGAATGGCAAATGTTTAGCTCGAATGCTTGTTTTGGTGGGGAGAGGGGTGTCACCTAAGGCTCATTTTAAAAAGTGATAGGGCCGGAGGTGATGTAGAGGGAAGTCGATTTGTAGTAGCTGTTGTCTGGTGCTATCTCATTCCCATCACAGACTCCCTTATCTCCGGCCACTCCCTCCGGCCATTGTTTATTCCCTTCAAAGCATTGATCATCAAAGTTAGCTGTTTGTAAAATTCTCTTCTGCTTATCAACAGCTCTCCCCATTGTAATCTGAGTTCCCTGAGGACAGGAACTTTGTCATTGTGTCACACCCCGAACTGGCAAAGCTTCCTAACGCTTATCAAAAAAGTGTCCCAATACCTGCCATTTCAGAGTGTGGTCCTCACTTAACTTCAGCTTCATCTGCCATAGTATTTAAAGCTTTAAAGCACCGCAAATTTTTATTTCAGTTCCTGTGATACTGGGAAGCAAACCCAGGGGGCTCTTCCATACCCAGGAAGCACTTGACCACTGAGCCAGGACCACAGCCTGGAAGACAGCGTTTGCACTGGAAGTGTGATCAATGTGTGTGTGTTGTGGGGGGTTGCGCTCCTCAAAGGATCTGGGAGACAGTCTGTTCCATGTCTCTCTCTTCTAGTGTTTGCTGACAATCTTCAACATACCCTGGCTCACGGCTACAGGACTCCAACCTCAGCCTCTTTCACACAATACACACATGCCGAACCTCATCATCATATAAGGACACCTGCCATGTCTGACTGGGGTCCAGTCTGCTCTGTATGACCGTATGTCCAACTAAGACACTCTATTCTGAGGCACTGAGTTTAAGACTTTATATCCAGCTGGGCGCATGCACACTTTAATCCCAGCACTCTTGGGGCAGAGGCACTCTGTGAGTTCGAGGCCAGCTTGGTCTGTAAATCCAGCACGGCCAGAGCAACACAGGGAGACACTATCTCAAAAAAAAACAAAAAAAAACAAAAAAAAAAAAAACAAAGACAAAACAAAACAAAGACTTTATACTTTTGGCAGGAAAGCTGGCTCCAAGGATGTTGCTCCTACAGAGGACCCAAGTCCCAGCACCCACATAGCAGCTCACGATCATCTGTAACTCCAGTCCCAGGGTGTACAATGCCTCTGGCGTCTGCAGTCACCTGCTCTCTCAAACACATATCCACACACACACCTACACATAATTAGAACATACTAAAAATCTTTTAAAAACTTTTATATTTCTTTGGGAGGGAGGGGGTTACAATTCAACCTGTAACAACCCAAGGAACTGGCCTCTCCTTCACTGCTTGCAGCCATGTATGACTTTTATCAGGCTATGCTAGAATTTGTCTGTCTGTTTGGTGTTTACACATATATATATATATAAAACAAAGAAAATGTTTTTTATCTGTATATTGAAGACTCTAAGGTTAACAGGTGATAGCAAGACACGAAAAAGGTTTGAAAAGCTATAGAAAATCACTGTGGATTCAACCTCCTTGATCATTTTATGGAGCATCTGATATGCTCCCAACTGAATCTTTGGCAGGGGGTTTGTTTTGAAACAGAGTCTCAACATGTAGCTCTTGGTGGCCTAGAACTCAGAGACCTCCCCGCCTGTCCCCCCCTTCCCCAGGGCTGAGTTTAAAGGTGTCTACCTCCGTGCTGATGAACGCTAGAATTAGCTGTAAGTTCTCTCCTGTTGTGACAAGAATGACAGAAGGACTTCATCTCTTGTGCCAACTTGTATTCTTCTGGGTCACCGGCAGAAGAACAAGGCAGGCAGCATGGACTAGCCCATAGCTTCCCTACCCCAGTGTTCATACAAAGCCCTTGACACCGTCAACTCTGGTTTGGTGAGTTGAGGCCGGACCCTGACCCTGTATTTCTAACATGCTCCCAGGGGCTGCAGTCGGTGCTGGGTCAGGAACCATCCTTCCAGGTAAGGACAAAGTGAGTGACACGTTTGTGCCACACAGAGTCAAATGAAGTTACCAGAATAAATTGCAAAGACCTACTTAAAAAACAAACAAAACAGGACAACTGAAAAAAATAAATAAATAAAAACAGTGGTGGCACATGCCTTTAAGCCCAGCACTTGGGAGGCAGAAGCAGGAATATCTCTGTGAGTTTAAAGACAATCTTGTCTACACAACAAGTTCTAGGACAGAAGAAATCCTGTGCGGGGGGGCGGGGGGGGGGGGGAGACAGTGAAAAACAACAACAAAAGGCCCAGGGCAACTGAACTATTGGAATTTTCTCCCTTTGAAAAAAGACCCTCCGTCAGGCCTGCCTGCCTATCAGTCCTTAGCCTAAAATTCCCTATCTATTGCTCACCTGTTTGTTTCAAGAGGGGAGCTGCTCACCCTCTGCATACCAGAGGTCTTGGCTGAGGCCTCAGCTTTGTGGAGTTAAGGAGGTAGGCCAGAGGAGGAAGCGGGTTAATCCTCTCCCCTCCCACTCCTGCTGGCCCAGGGGCTTCCTGTAAGGAAATGCATTCTCTCTGCATGCCTCAGAGGATAGAAGGGGACAGGGCCCTGCACGTAATGAGGTTGGAGGTAGGGATGCCATTTAGCAACCTTGGCTTCCTGTACGCCTTCTAATTAATCATCTCCAAGCCTTGACCTTCCCAGGTCCAGCCCCAGAGCCTGAAGTCAGCTTTCCACCGGAGGGTACCATCCGGTTGAGGGAGTGAATGCTTGGCTCCAGCTGCTTTGGAGGCCCATGCTGACAAGTCAAAGGATGCTGTCACATACATAAGCACAGGTACAGGGTCAACTAAGAATGGCATGGTAATTTCTGAAGTGGGTGGCGGGAGGGTAGAACCCCACAGCCCGACATTCCCTCACTTTCTTCACACATAGCCCATGAAAAGCTGGGCACAGATACTTTGGAGACCCTGGTTTCTTAAAGAAACAGAAATATTGGAGTCAGGAGATGTGTTCAGTGGTAGAGTGACTGCACAGTGTCCTTCAGGCCCTGAGTTTAGTCTCTAATACCTCCCCCCCCATTCACCTGCTTTGCTCCAGCTGTTGTGTGGCAAGGAGAGCACAGAGTCAGTTTTCAAAAAAGAGAGAGACGGGAAGGTAACAGATACATCTATGAAGGGAAGTCAGAGAGAAAGCAACAAGAGAGACAGGGCTGGCCAGGAAGAGACCAAAAAAAAAAAAAAAAGGAAAAGAAAAAAATGGCTGAGTGGAAGAAACACACACCTTCTCCTCTGAGAACTTTGGAGAAATTTTATCTTCCAGATCTTCCCTACACAGAGGGGTTTTTCTCCTGGCCTTGGCAACCAGCCACAAGGCACAGGAATGGGAAGAAGAGACAAGTTCCAGAAACCAGTGAGGATGAAGTCCGAGGGACTTGGGCTAAGCTCACCACTGCCCTGATGCACACAGGCAAACGAGTGAATGCAGAGCCAAGTGGCTGGGAGTTGCACAAAAAGACAACTGGAAGAGGAAGAGACAACCAAGAAGATGAGGCCAGGATTTATGGGAGAGCATGGCCCAGATCCACCCACCTCGGGGGGGGGGGTGGTGGTGCAGGCTGGGCCAACACAGGACAGAGCAGATGGCCTCTGAGCTGACCTAATTCTCCTCTGCTGAATGAAGAGTTAGGCTAAATGCCCAGCCCCTGAGGTCTGACTCCTGCAGGCTCCGGAGGTGGAGGTCTAGAGTAGGAAAATGTTTGTGCACAGTCTGTGCATGCATCGATTCATACAAACATACACATTTCCACTTAGAGCCTCAGCCTATAAGGATATGAGGTTCACAGAGGTGCTCTTAGGGACACAGGGTTGGTGAGTCCCAGCTGGGAAGCTTACAATAGCTGTGAGCATTTAGCAAATGACTGTTTCTTCTTTTCCCTGCTGCCTGGGCATAGAACCCAGGATCTCCCACATCCTATGCAAGGTAGGCAAGTGCCATGCTGCTGAGCTGAGCTACAGCTCTGAGAGAATGATTTGCTCCCTAAGACTACACCCCTCCCAGGCTGAACTGTGTTGAGGGGACCCAGGGAACCACCTCCACTTACAGGCTCCTGTACACAAACAGCCACACCAAAACAAACAAACAAAAAAAAAACCACTGTACTTATTAAGTGTGATATAGTTTAAATATTTACTTAGAACACGTCTAACACAAGCCTTCAATCCCAGAAGACTCAAGCAGATCTCTGTAAGCTCCAGGCCACCCTGGTCTTTACAGCAAGTTCCAGAACAGCCAGGGCTATATAGTGGGATCCTCTCTCAAAACAAAACAAAAATAAGGGCTACAGATATGACTCTGCAGTAGACAGTAGAGTACCTGCCTATCTTGTGCAAAGCCCTGGGTTTATGCTTGACTCACGCACAAACACACAAAGACAAAGTCTCTAGACAATATCTAGAGAGAGAAAAAAAAAAAGAAGAATCTACCACTGACACAGTAGAACATTAAATCCTACCCTCATCTAGGAGAGATGCTCTAAGCTCTGCTAATGTCTTAAAGCAACTAGCTACTGCCTCCCTCCAATGTACAGCTCCACAAAACATTGCATAATGAACCCACACAGGTCACTAACGTTCCAGATGTATATTCTTAACCATACACATAAGTCCATGTTCAAAAATACTTCCTATACAGATGGACACATTACCAAGGAAAAGAGAACATTAGCACAGGCAGAAATCAGGTCACGGAAAATGTCCAGGCCAGGACAGCACAGGGCACAAAGACCTTTCTGTGGGTTTCTCACACTCAAGTTCCTATGTGTGTTGGACAGCACAGACCCGTGCCTTCCTTCCCAGAATGACTGCCTTTCCCACCGCTGCCTGCCGCCTCCTCCGTTGGCCCCTTAGGTTTCAGCACAGACAAGACAAACAAGCTTGGAGAGGAAGCAGATAATTCTGCTCCTCGCCCTCCTCCTGGCTTACCCAGCGGTCACCAGGGCCGTGCTGCTGTACATGGTTCAAGGCAATCCCCTCATTCCATGGGCAGGGCCCCAGGCAGGCTGTGCTGGAGAACTGCCCCTGCTCCTTTAGGCCTTATTACATGGAAATGGAAATGAAACACCAGCCTGTTCAGGGGCTGCCCAGCATATTACGAGGAGGAAGCTATAAAAGCTGCTAACATGGGTTACTTTAAGCATTTTCCTCAGACACATGAGGAGTGAGGACCTGCCTTCCTTTTTTTTATTCTTTCTTTTTCAGAAATGGCTCTCTACATTCTGCCTGTGTTTACTGACATCCCAGTCTCGGCTGTGCTAACTTCATCTAAGTGATTCTCCCTCCTCACTCTTCAAAGTTCCAACTCACTGCTCCCACACCACCTGGCCCACTGTCTTCCTCTCAAAGTCTGGCTAAGAAACCAAATAAAAAGCTTTTCATTGATGCTCAAGTTTATATGCAGCACCTCGAAAGCCTTATTTTCATGCCTCACACAGCTTCTATCTGAATACACTCATTCTAAGTGCCACTTTCTACACTTCATGTAGAACAGGAAGCTGGGAGGAGGTATGAAGGACAGCTCCTCTGATTCCTGATATCAGCTATAGAATAGGCAGAGATGCAAGGTGATTTTAAGGGTGCTAAGAGCCCAAGGGAGTCAAAGAATGCACTGCTGAGCCTCTCCCAAGCAACTGGAGGCCACAAGGCCACAGTTCTATCTTTGTTGAAAGTAAGACCCTTAACATCCTCGCTTCCAATCAGGCTCAGCAAGTTCCTGGTGATGTGTTATTCTTGAAGTACAAGACAGGCTGAAAACCTGTTTCTTCATCCAAAAAATAGGAAAAAGAACTCAGAGAAGGGTGGCTACCCGAAATGAGCTGATGAGATGTTTCCCACAATAAGAGGTGTGCTGAAACCCCATCCCAATAGATGAGCTACATACCAGTCCATTCTGGGCTCGGAGAACAATCAAAATAGCCTTTCTTTTAGGCCCAAAGAATTTTCCATGTGACAGTAAAAACAGACACGCACACTTAACATAGCTATTTCAATCACCAAGATGTCTCCCACTAAGCAGAAAGAGAGAGGAAAATACCCACTGCCCTAATCCTCTTTAAGGACAAATACCAGTGACCTAAAGATGACTCCCAAAGCTCTCTCTCCCAAAGGTCCTATTCCCTTCCATCTGTGCTGACTAACGAAAAATACATTTTTCAACTTTAAGTAAGAGAGATAGCTATTCCTATGTATCAATGAGCAGGGTTCTAAAAATCCAGTAACACCCAGAGTGCCTCACACACTTTCACACACCACTAGCAAGAGGGCATATCAGAATTACTTCTCCCCCTGCACAGATGTAGCACATGACAGTTCAGTGTCCAAGTGGGTTACATAGTAATGGGAAGAGGGACTGCCTCTGACATAATCTGATTGGCCTGCTCTTTGATCACCTCCCCCTGAGTGGGGAGCAGCCTTACCAGGCCACAGAAGATGACAATGCAGCCACTCCTGATGTGATCAGATAGACTAAGATCAGAAGGAAGAAGAGGAGGACCTTCCTTATCAATGGACTTGGGGAGGGGCATGCATGAAGAAGGGGGAGGAAGGGTGGGATCGGGAGGGGAGGAGGGAGGGGCTTATGGGGGGATACAAAGTGAATAAAGTGTAATTAATAATAATAATAAAAGAATTACTTCTTGGCTGGGTTTAGTAGCACACTCCTGCATTCCTAACACTACAAACTCAGAGGGAAGATCACTGCAAGTTCAAGGCCACCTTGGTCCACAAAGAGAGTACAAAGCCAGCTACAGGTACACAAGAAGACCCTATTTTAATCAATGAATCAACCAAATGAAAAAAATAAAAAATAAAATTAAAAAAAGGACTACTCTTCTACGACCATGTAATGAGCCTGTAAGACAGCAGAGCTGTCAGGAGCAAAGTTCAGAGACATTTTTGGTGACAGTGACTGGGCAACGCCCCTAAGACACTGAGAGCTTATAAGACAGCAGAGCTGTCAAGGATAGATAAGAAGATATTTTTAGTAATAGTAACTAAGTAATGCCCAGTCCAGATCACTGTTGGTGCCAATGGCTCCCAGCCCTCCTTGGCCATCACCGGAGACCCCTTGCTGAGAGAGGACTGGGACCCTCCCCTGTAAGGCTAAGGCCCTGCCTGTGCACCCAGCCGTCAGTTTCCCAAACTCATCCCCATCACTATCCTCTCCACCTGCTCCGGTTCCCATAATAAAAACAAAAACAAAAACAAAAAAACCCAGGGAAATCCTGAGAGACTCACAGATTCAGCCATCTGTTCTTCCACCCCATCATCTCCTAAGTCAAGAAGCTCTCTTCTTTTTCAGTCACCACAGTATAGGTCAGAGGTTGCACCACTGAAAACCTCTGTAAGTGACAGAAGGCCACGCCAATCTGGCTCAAGTGGGAAAATGGCAGAAATCATTAGCTCGTGTCCCAGGAGAGTGCTGGGTCCAAAGCCAGATCACGCATGGTTGGCTCTCAAGGCTGACACATCTGACCTAACTCTGACTGTACTCTGCTTGATGAGCAGGTTCTTCATCAGAGCCTCACACTCATTCAACCAAGCAGAGCCAAAAATAGACCATCTTCCCAAAGAGCTCTGGCTTAAGAAAAAAAAAAAAAAAAGGTACCATAGATAGCAGTGGAGGTGAACACCTTTAATCCCATATTAGGGAAGATCTCTGAGTTTGAGGCCAGCCTAGCCTAAGGAGCAAGTTTCAGGACAGCGGCAGCTACATAGAGAAAAACCCTGTCTCAGGGGGTTAAAATATCACAAGAAATTCCCTGCTTCCGGTCATGAATGTTCATAGGGACAAACAGAGGTATACTTTATCCGGAGAAAGAGGAAGTTGTTGGAAATAAAGCCAGCAACAGAGCCCCTCTAAGCAAGTCTCTTCCGCTTGAAAAACCAACAGGGCCAAGGGAGGCTGAGGCAGAACGATTGCTAGGGCTGTAGAGAAACAGCAGTGAAAGAGAGGGGCTAGGAAGAAAAGAAGAGGAAGGAAGGAAGGAAGGAAGGAAGGGAGGGAGGGAGGGAGGGAGGGAGGGAGAAAGGGGGGGAGGGGGGGAGAGAGAGAGAGGGGGGGGGGGGGGGGAGGGAGGAAGGGAAGACAGGAAGAAGGAAAGAGAAGCAAGCTGAGTATGTAGGAGGCATACATGATGATAAGGAATTTAAAGTAGCCTTGAACTCTAGGTGACACAGAGTTCAAGGCTAGCCTGGGCTACAAGACACTGTCTCAAAAAACAAAAACAAAATCATATTTTGGGCACATGCCTTTAATGGCAGTATTTTTGTCTCTTGTTTTGAGCCAGGATTTCTCTGTATAGAGCTGGTTGTCCCGGAACTTGCTCTGTAGACCAGGCCCGCCTCACAGGCTGGCCTCCGCCTCCGGAGTGCTAGGATTAAAGCTGTGCACCACCACCGCCTGGCTTTCACTGGCAAGAGTAAGCATGTGACAAAACGGGCTTTATCACTTTGTTACTCAGGGACTTGTTACCAGTTTTTGTTTGTTTGTTTATCCCCCCCCCAAAAAAATGGCCAAATACGCTAGGCATAATGGCACAAAGCTTTAATTTCAGCAGTAAGGAGGCAGAAGCAGGTACTTGTCTGTGACTATGAGGCCAGCCTGGTCACAGAAGAGTTGTTCCAGGCTGGGCAGGGCTACATAGTGAGATTGCATCTCAAAATCTAAAACAGACAAATAAGAAATGTCAAAATATGACTCCAGCAACCTAATAGGAAAAGTTTATTGTGGTAAGATTTATAAACAATAAAATCCACATCCTATGAATTTTAATAAATACTTACTAAACCGGTCAGGGTAGAGACTGATGTCCTTTGGGCTGGGTGGTGGTGGCACACGCCTTCAATCCCAGTAGTTGGGAGGCAGAGGCAGGCGAATCTGTGTGAGTCTGAGGCCAGCCTGGTCTACAGAGTGACTTCCAGAACAGCCAGAGCTACACAGAGAAACCTTGTCTTGAAATACACGGGAGAACAAAGTCTAAAAAATATTTTCTTTCTTCAAGGAGGCAGAGGCAGGAAATCAGGAGTTAGGCTACAGATCAAAGTCAAGGCCAGCCTGGACTAGAGAATAGGATTTTGTCTCAAAAAGAATTTTTTCCCCTTTGTGCCCTCTGTCATTAACCCTTCTCCTCCGACTCCCAATCCCTGGAAAGGACTGGAGTACTCCCTCTGCAGAACATGGCCGAGTCACTGAGTGTGGAGCCCCTGCAATCCATCTGTGTTTGTGAACACACAGAGATTCCTCCTTTCACCGCTAGGCAGCACGGATGTGATCCCAGGCTTTACAAATGCACCTACTGGAGGGCGCAGTGGTGCATGCCAGTAATCCAGCACTCAGGAAGCTTTGGCAGGAGCATCTGCCTGTACAGCAGGCTGGCCTCAAACTCACAGAGTTCGACCTGCCTGTTTGAGACCAGCATGGGCCAACGGTGAGTTCCAGGCCTCAAAACAAACAAGGATCCAGACAGGGTGGCCTACATTTTAATTCTAATACTTAGGAGGCAAAGGCAGGTGGATCTCTTCATGTTCCAAGCCAATCAAAGTTACACAATGAGACCTGTCAAGACAGAAACAAACAAATAAAAAACCCTCGGAAACTAAGAAGACAGAATTTGCCTTGGGAGTGCAGGGAGGAGGACCTCCAGAATTCCCGGGGCTCACTGGCCAACCAGTCTAGCCTACTCGGTAAGTCCCAGGACAATGAGAGACTGACCGTCTCAAAATAAGGTAATACTATCTATTCCTGAGAAATGACATCTGAGGTTGATTTCTCATACACGTAAAATAAGTTTGTTTGTTTGTTTGTTTGTTTGTTTGTTTGTTTTAATTTTTGAGACAGGCTCTCCTCCTGTAGCCCAGGCTGGCCTCAGACTCACTATGTAGCTGAGGTTAACCTTAAACTTCTGATTCTCCTGCCTATGGCTCCCAAGTACTGGGATTACGTGTATGTACCACCACACCAGGCCCAAACCCTGTCCTGAGGCAATTTCATTTTAACAGGAAAAACAGGAGGGGAAAAGTAATACAGAAAGGATTAGGGCAGAAGATGGGGAAGGTGGGGAAGGTAATGCTTGGAGGAAGAGTGTCCTAGGCTAAACGGACTGCAAACGTTTCTAGTACCCAAAGGGGCAAGGAACATGTGAGGGGCAGCTGCAGGGCATGGGGCTGCCACAAGATGTCACGGTGAGATGGAAGCCATTCCATGTCTTAAATTATATATAGGGGAAAAACATGACTGAGGCATGATGGCACACTGGATCATAAGGAGCAGGATCTCAAGTTCAAAGCCAACCTGTTGCTCTGAGATATGAAAATACATACATACACACACACACACACACACACACATATGTACATATATGTGTGTATGTGTAGATACATATGTGTATGTGTGTGTTTATGTAAAAGGAACTTTTATTCTCCTGCTACAAGTATTTTCTCTGGGGCTTACTACCACCTTCTGCTAACCTAGGCCTAGTCCTGGAAGCTTCCAGCCTCCATACCAGCTAACCTAGGCCTAGAATGTTTTCGGCCAATGATACTTACTGTTGAATAGGCTCACCCTTTCTATTTATACTGAACTCTGGGCTGGCTGGTTCAATTCAACTGTTCTGGCTCAAACTCCTCTCCCAACTGACTTACTCCATCTGGCTTGTCTCTTGGCCCCTGAATTGCTCTGCTTGGCCTCAAACTAACTCCAGCAATCTGCTCTAATCTCATGGTTCATTTGGTCTTCACCTGAGTTCTCTCTCTACAACCTGTCCTGGTAAAACTCCTCTCTCTCCCTCTCCTTCCTTCTGTTTTGCCTCTTAAGCAGCTTCCCTTTCTTTTCTCTTCTCATGAGAGTTGGGTGTATCCTATTCTGTCAAGCCTTTCTCTGATCCATCAGTGGTTCTGCCACTCAATGAGATGTAACTTTCCAACATGGGTGCTCCCTTCTACAAACTATCTTTACCTTCACTGTTTGGGATTAAAGGCATGTATGTACCCATGCCTGGATCTAAGACTTTCTTTACCTGAAATTTGCTCTATACCAGGCTGGCCTCGAGCTCCTATCTGCTGGCCTCTGTCTCTCCTGGATTAAAGGTGTGATACTGTATTCTAGCAGTATCACAGACCTAGAAGACCTTTGGATATGAGCTCTTGCCAGCTGGACCACACAGACCTAGAAGGTCTTTTTGGATGTGATCTCTTGCCAGAACAGCCATGTTCTGAATTAAAACTCCTCTACGTATGTACACACACACACACACACACATTGCAGAAGTACATATTTCATGGCACAAGAAGGTGAGTGCATTAGGTTTTGTTCCCCTCACAAATCTCTGCATATCTCAACTGGGAATCCTAGCACAGTGGGCCACTGAGTACCTTTCTCCTCTCTCCTTTGTAGAGCATGATAGACTGCCTCAGTGTAACACTCCACACTGTGCAGCACGCCCCCATGGAGCCAGAGATGTAACTAGACTCCATCTAGACTCCAGAACTTAGTATCATCACCTTCAAGTAGGAAAAGCCCTAGCCCAGGTTGCCAAAAGAAAAAAAAAAAAAAAAGACAAGGAAGAGGGAAGTCACCACTTTCCTTCCTTCTGTCCCTTTTGTCACACTGAGTTGGCCACAGGGCAGTGAGGGGAGCTGGAGAGATGACTCGATGGTTAAGAGCCCTTAAGAGCTAGATGGTGGTAGAGCACACATTTAATCCCAGCACGTGGGAGGCAGAGGCAGGCAGATCTGTGAGTTTGAGGTCAGCCTGGTCTACAGAGTGACAGGCTGTGCTACACAGAGCAACCCTGTCTGGGGAGAAAGGAAAGCGTTTACTTTTCCTGCTGAACGGGAGTTCAGTTCACAGCACCCACAGTGACTCCTAACTACCAGTAACTCCCATTCCAGAGGATCCAAAGCCTTCTGACATCTAGCGGCGAGCGCCCATGTAATACATATACTGACACTCAGACACACACACACACACACACACACACACACACACACACACACACACA
>NW_026596040.1:811561-858223 GCF_907164565.1 Psammomys obesus | reverse complement strand
ACACACACACACACACACACACACACACACACACACACACACACACAAAATAGAATAAAGTAAATAAATCAAATACAAAGTCAAGCAGCCCGACACCTCCAGTGCTTGGGCAATTTTGGGTTCTGAGATCGGCAGTTGACACTCTGGATATTCCCCAGAAAATCTGACTGGCTATGGCTTGGGGGTCAACCTCACGCTGCTAACTGGTGACACAGCTCCACTTAGACAGTACTGAAGTCATTTGACTACTCTATGATCCCTTCATAGCATTGCTTTGGGTTTTTTGTTTTGTTTCGTTGTTGTTGTTTGCTTTCTCTTTTTACCAGGCTCATCATATCCTTGATTGATCTCAAAAACTCTATCCTTCTGCCTCAGTCTCCTGGGTGCTGGGGATCACAGGTGTGTTCCCCCAGACCTGGCTGTTATACCCTACTTTGACAGCCTTCTATGGCTTGCCCAAGCTGGGGTACAAAGCCTACACCCTCAAACTGAGATGGGACACTGTTTTTCTTCCACAAGTGGTGCTTTGAAAATTTCAGTCAGCCTCTTCTCACCTGTCTGGGTCCCTCCTCTCCACCCCCTTAGCATAGATAACACGGAGAAGCCAACAATTAAATCCATCTTCAAGTTAGGTTCTATCTTTGGACCCAGAGAAATGCCTACAATAAAAACTTGACTGAAGCTTTTTTGGAGGGGTGTGTGTGTGTGTGGGTGTGTGTGTGTGTGTGTTTTACTTTCCTCTAACTTTGTGGCTGGGTCTCACTAATGTAGCCCCAGCTGTCTTGGAACTCCCTATACAGACAAGGTTGGTCCTGAATTCACAGAAATCTGCAAGACTGTGTCTCCGGGGGGATGACGTTAAAGGTGTGCATGGTCACGTCCAGCAGGAATTTCTTTTTCAAAACTGTGTGATGGGGAGTTGGGGACTACGCATGTGTACATGTTTGTATGTGAGGCGAGCACGTGGACATATCTGTACAAGTGCATAAGGAGGTGAGAGGTTGATGCCAGTGTGCCTTCCTCTTCCTCTAGCTCTCTACCCTATTTCTGAAGACAGTGCTGAAACCGGAGCCCACAGATTCAGCAAGAGCAAGCCAAGAAGCACCAGAGATCCTCCTGTCTCAGCCTCCCCTGCACCGGCTCCCACTGCCATGCCAGACTTTTTATGAGTACTTGGGACCCACACTGAGTACTTGGTCCAGAGAAGCAAGCACTCTACCGGCTGAGCCACAGAGCCTATCCACAAGATCTTTTTACTCCTTTGTTTTTTTTGTAATTTCACTAAATGGGGGGGGGGGTGCATTTCTGGCTGTAGGAAAGGGGATAATTGTGGTGAAACAAGCAAATCCAGCGAAGCTCCCCTGGTCCCCATCTGTTCTAAATCTTCCCCTCACAGGATGTCATGTCTAAAAAGCAAGAAAAATGTTCCTTCCTCTTCCAACATTCGGCAGGAGCTTGCATGCAAGGAAGAATGTCTGGTTACTCTGTGGGTTTTCATCTGCTGTTTAACTCACGTGTTGCCAAATTATACTCGCTCCTCATCCGCTTCCCACTCTCCCCTTAAAACTACAGTGGTGGCATGGCTCAGCAACAACAGGAGACCATCTCTGCTCTGGCAGGGAGCTGACTTCCCCTCTGTTTCAACAGCCCTCTCACAAAGGATTAGTTCTCCTAAATCAGGCCAATGACTTTTGCAGATTTCTCTCCTGAAGACCCGCCAGAGAGCTGCCTCCCCACCCCACCCCCTCCTGAGGAAGTGAAGGCATCCCACCAGGGTAAAGAGAGGGGTCTCAGAATGACCACCTTCTGATACCATGCCCACCTTGCTTGCTTCTGGGCACTTGCCTGCAGCTCTGTGCTGACAGTCAACTCTCGGACACTGGGACCAGGAAGGATGTTCCCCAATAGCTTCCAACGGCCCTGACCGCTGTGTTTCCAGGATATTTATAGGAAGGGCAACCAGCCAAGCAAAGCCTGTTCCAAGTTTATTTGAGCTAACTCTTCCCGTCTTCTGTAGTTCTTCAAGTTAAACGGTGAGGCATTCTTCCCTTTATGGTTTGATTTTTCACGCAGGAGCGAAGGCCTTGAGAATCCCTGTCTGAAAAGATAGAAAGGACCAGTGTGCCCGTCCCACCCTCTTTGACAAGAGCTCCTGTCTTTTGCTCAACTAACTGGTCACATCTACCTGCTTCCTCCCTGGTGCACACTTCTATGTATCCTGTAACACAGATCCTCTGTAAGTGGGCAAAGATCTCTGTTACCCAAGTCTAGATTGTCTTCCTCCCTGTCTACTCACCTCCTTCTCATAGCCCCCTGCAAGGCCTTCCCACCCTCACACACGCACACCCTGCCCCGGCTACCTCACTCAGCCCTTCCTCTACAAACTACCTCCTGCTTACGGCTGTTCCAACACATTTTTAGCAACTCTGCACAGGCACCTCAAACAGCCACCTCCTGGAGTATTTGGAAGTTTAGGTCTCTGTCCCTCAGAGACTTTGCTAACACATTCCATCAAAAAGCATCCCTGGGGTCGGGGACATGGCTCAGCAGATGGAGGCAGCTGCTGCAGAGCTTGACTACCTGAGTTCCGTCCCCGGGACCCACACGGTGAGAGAAGAAAATCCACTCCTATGTGGTGTCTTCTGGCCTCCACATGCACACCACGATATATGTACACGAGTGCTCAGGCACATCCATACGCACAAGCACACGTGAACAAAGCAAATCAATCTTTCTTTTTTAAAGAAAAGCACCCCTAAGTTGGATGTGGTGTGCCACACCTATAACCCCAGTACTTGGGAGGCTGAAGCGGACTGGACACAAGTTCTAGTCCAACAAGAGCTACTTATACACATAGTTTTGGGTCAGCCTGGGTTACAGTGTAAGCCCTATCTTAAAAACAAATAAAACAAGCACCCTTCTAGCCGTGTTAATGATACTCTTTTCAGTTTTGTTTTTTTTTTTGTTTTGTTTTTGAGACATGGTTTCTCTGTATAGCTCTGGCTGTCCTGGAACTCACTCTACAGACCAGGTTGGCCTCAAACACAGACATTTGCCTGTCTCTGCTTCTGGAGGACTGAGATTAAAGGCATACACCACCACTGGGTAGTATGTATTCTTAATCACTCAGAAGGAGAAATCAAGTTCAAGGTCAGCCTGGGCTACATAGTAAGATTCTGTCCACTGTCCCTTTCCCAACAAAGGACTGAAGATGTAGCTCAGGATAGACAGCTTGCCTAGCATGTATAGGTCCTAGTTCAATCCCCAGTGCCACTCAAAAAGCACCCTTTTCATTCTGGGCCCTCGCTAGGTTTCTCCCTATAGCACCCACAGATTTATTTCTTAAACAAACTGTTGTCTGTGTGTGTCTGCGTGTGTGTGTTTGTGTATTGGGAGGGCGTCACAGAGGCTCCGCCACTGTGCTCTACCCTCTAGCTCCATACACTGTTTACTTTCCCTTTTTCCTTCCATTGGACTGGGCTGAAGTTCTACAAGAGGAGGATCTTATGTTCTACTAGATCCCTAAGCGCTTCTCTTTTGGTCTCAGTGTAGCCCAGGCTGGCCTCAAACTCACCGTGTAGCTGAGGATAACCTTGTGCTTCTGATTCTCCAGCTGTGTACCACCATACCCAGTTCTGGCTGATGCTGGGATTAAACTCAGGACCTCGTGCATGTCAGACCAACACTCTCTCAGAGTAACTACATCTCTAACCCAGCAAATAGTTACCCAGTGAATAAAGCTACCCTCTGCTCACCTGTGGGTCTCCAGCTTACCTGAGAAGTCAATCTCGAATCTTCTGCCGTTTGTTTGATACTGTATTTCACGTAGCCATGATCATCTAATCTTAGGGTAATTCGATGGTTTCATATGTAATCTGAGTTACTTGACTATAGAATACCTAGCTGGGTGTGGTCGTGCATTCTTTTTAATCCCAATACTTGGGCTCCATTAGCAGGAAGATCTCTTGTGAGTTTGAAGCCAGTATGATCTACAAAGAGAGTTCTAGGACAGACAGCGCTACATACTGAGACTCTGCCTGGGCAAAAGCAAATGTAATAAATTGGAAATCCGCTCATAAGCTGAATACACCACAGACCGTCTGCCCTCTCCCCTTCGTTAACTCTGCAATACATCCAGCTCTTGCCACGTCTACACATCCCATTCATACACCTTCATATATGATACCACCACACACGCACACATTACCTAGCTCCTTCTGGGGCTTAACGTTAAAGGGAGAGAAAGAACCACACTCCAGCGATTGAGATCAGCTCCACGCTACTCAAAATCGGGTCCTTGAGCAGAGAGCGCTGCTCAAAGGTAGAACTGGGCCTGCCTAGCATGCATGAGGTCCTGGGTTTGTCCCAGGACAAGGCTGGCGGCAAGTCCAATTTTGCCCTCTCTCCCTGCCTCTTTCCACACTTAGGGAGGGAAGAAAGCGAATATGCTGACATGTGCACAAGACACAGGTACCCTGCTCATCCAGGCCAGCGTGCATCAGCTAATCCTGAGCCTTCAAAGAGTGCAGCAAAAGGGTCCACTGAAACCCCAAAACCACTGTGGGCCAATGGCTAGTGAATTCAGACCACCCAGGCCTAGGTGCAGGCATCAGGCTGGGGGAGGGGTGACTGGTTATAGAAACAGCCCAGGGACGTTCCATATAAAAGATAAGTAAACAGACACGGCTTTTCCTCAGCCTTTGAGCCTCTCAGAGGAGGGCAAACCTTCCAGTGTTTTTCGGAACACTAATCCTATTTTCCAAAACGCTCTGACGGAACTAGCAGAGGAAAAACCAGCTACCCCCTGGGCTGCAGGTTAAGAATAGTCCCTCTCCAGCACTGGTTCCTCCCCAAGTAAGATATTAAACACAGGGACCCAAGGGACAGGAAGGTCCTGGGGGCAGAGGAAGGAACCAATCTCCTCACTCCCAATCCCCAGAACCATACAACAAGCTGGTTGGAACAGGCAGTTGCCTGCACTGATCTTCAAGCCAGGCAACTGGCACTTTACACCCTAGGAATATGAGGCAAACTAAAACCTCCTTGCCCGTCCTCCAGAAGGCCCTTTACTAACTCCTGCCCACCTCACCCAGGTGTGCCAGAATCTTGCAGCTGATCTGTTCCCTGAGAAAGCAGTACAAATGGCTTCCACGGAGCTCCGCTATACAACAAAAGGGAAAACAGGCCCTTCCTTCTCTCCCTTGGATCTTTCCCCCAGATCCTACCATACACCGTCACCATGCTATGGGTGACTGAACACCCGGGTATGCCAGGAACTCTCTGGGCTCTTGCCTTTAATCCTAGCATTGGGGACCCAGAGACAGGTGGGTCTCTGTGAATTCAAGGCCAGCCTGGTCTACACTGTGAGTTTTAGGACAGCTAAGGCTACACAGAGAAACCCTGTCTCCAAAAAAAAAAAAAAAAAAAGCACGAGAGAGAGAGAGAGAGAGAGAGAGAGACTGAGAAAGGAATACCATGTCCTAGTATGAAGTGGGATGCTGTGGGCTTGTTTGGGAGTGATCACCTTTTTAGAAAGGTGGCCTAGCTCCTAGAAATGGCTCTTCCTATTGCTTCTCTTTGAATGGCTTGCTCCTCACCTTGGTTTAAGAGGGATGGAGTTCCCTTCAAGGTTCAATTGGTTTCTTTGAAACAGAAGCTTTCCCTTTAAAAGCCACTGATAAGCATAAGAACATCTCTGTGGGTGTGCCGATGCACACCTGTGATCCTGAAGCAGCGGTTCAAGGCCAGTCTCTGCTACGTGAGACATCCTACGAAAACAACCACACAGTAGTGCTGAGTAGCCAAGGATTGTCAACCTGTAGGGGGTCAAAGGACCCTTTCACCGAGGGTCACCTAAGATCATCCGCATTATCAGCTATTTACATTAAAATTCATAACAGCAGCAAGCTTATAGTTATGAAGGAGCAACGAAAATAATTTTATGGTTGGGGGATCACCACAGCAGGAGGAACTGTATTAAAAAGGGTTGCAGCATTAGGAAGATTTTAAAAACCACTGGACTTAGCTTTTTGTTTTATTTTAATTAACTAATTTTTGAGACAGGGTCTCTATTGTGTAGCTCTGGCCGTCCAGGAGCTCTGTAGACAAGGCTGGCCTTGAACTCACATAGATTCACCTGTCTCTGCTTCCCAAGTGCTGAGGTTAAAGGCCACAACGGGTGGCCCCCACTTAGCAATTAAATAGCTTGGGGCTGCGCTGCAGTTGAGGGTACATTTGCCTACCGTGTTAGAGGCCAGGGCTTCCGCTCTCAGCACTTAAATGAGCAACAGCAACAAAAACCTGAAGCTTCAAGAGGTTAACTAGAACTGCCCATTGCCTATGCCCACTGTCGGTAAAGGGAAGGGTGAGAACTCCGAATTTCGGGAACCACCAGGCACATGCCCACATGCAGACAGCAGCATCCGACTCAGTGTGACTGCTGGCCGTGGTTACGGTGGGCGTCCTACATTTCCAATTCTGTCAACACGGTTTTACCTCATCAGTGTTTCTTGTTCGTAACAGGGTCTCTCTCTAACTTAGGCTGACCTTAAACTGTATAGCCCATCACAATCCTCCTGCCTCAGCCTTGCACCACCACACCCTGCTTCCCCTCTTCCGAAACGGGGTCTCCAGGGTCGGCAGGCTAGTCTACACCTCCTGCACTCAAAGCGCTGCTCCTGCCCCAGCCTCTTGAGTAGCAGGGATAAGTCACCCAACCCAGCTTGAGCCCCCACCCCACCCCCAATGCTGAATGAGGAAACAGTAAACAAGGAAAAACACCTTGGAAGGTGCTCCTTCTTATCTGAATTCAAAGCCCTCCAGTTTGGCCGCCACCGCCCTTCTGGGAACCTCTCCTTTCCCACGGTTGTAAAGGCACTAAGAAACCAATTAGGTGACATGACCACATCTGCCCGGGAGAGGACTGCTGCTGATGGTGTGGGGAGGCACAGGAACCGACCACCGTAGGCCTGTACCTTGCTGGCTGCAGCAGGGCCTGGCAAATGGGTCCTCCATATCTACTGTGTGTGGGTTGGGGGGGTAGGTTGGCAGGCAGCATTCAACAGAAGCAGTAGTGGGAGAACCTAGAGCCCAAGGCTGGGCATGCCCTGGGATGCCAGGCATGGTGACGTACACCTCTGATCTTAGCGTTAGGGAGGCAGAGGCAGGGGGATCTCTGTGAGTTCAAGGCCAGCCTGGTCTACAAAGGGAGTCTAGGACAGCCAGGGCTAGCTACACAGAGAAACTCTGTCTTGAAACAAGCCCCCTCCAAAAGAAAAGAGTGTGAGATGGGCAGCCAGCCTTTCCGGGCCTGGCCTCTTCTGTGGTGGCAAGAGAGTCTTCCCTAGTCAAGAGAGAGAGGCATTTGAGAAACACTGTAAAGGTGAAAAGTTGTAACAAAGCCTCTCCAATTTCCCCACTTCCCACCTCTCTGCACACTAGAGCCCTTTCAGAGTACAGAGGCCATGGTATCACTCACTGGATAAAGCTAGCGGACTGTGATTCTCAGCCCTGACCTTGGCCTTGGGAACATGTGCAAGTGAGGCTGGGTTAAAACACAGGTCTTCAAACCCACCCTCAAAAATTCTGACTCAATAGATCCTGCTAAGACTTAAGCATCTATATTTTTAATATACTCTCCCAGGTTACTCTTATTTTGGGGGCTGTTTGTTTGTTTGTTTTTGTCTTTGAGACAGTTTCACTGTGTAGCCCTGGCTGTCCTGGAACCCATGCTGACCTCAAACTCACAGAGCTCCGCCTACTTCTGCCTATGCTGGGATTAAAGGCCTATGTCACCCCAGCCCGGTGTCACCCAGACTGCTGTCTCTCTCGTGTGGTACTCTATTGAAGAAATTCTCATTTACAATCTGGGATGGTGATTCAATCCTGTAATCCAGTGCTTGGGAGGCTGAAGCAAGAGAATTACCAAGAGACTGAGGCCAGCCTAGACTAACAGAGTTCAGGCTAAGCTGGCTACAGAGTAAGACCCAGGGTCTCCCTACCACATGCCAGGCGTACTGCGTATGGCTGAACTACAGCCCCAGCTCACTTAATCACTTCACCTTTAAAACAAAGGTGATATGGGGGCTTCGGAGACCAGGCTCAGAGGAGTAAAGCACTCACTGTGCAAACACGAGGACCCAAGTTTGAATTCCCGGTTCTCAAGTAAAACATGGACATGGCAACACACGCCTATAACCTCAGGGCAGGGATGAAGGTGAGGCAGGCATACCCTGGTGGCTCACTGGTCAGCCATGCTGGCCAAAAATATCAAACTCAATGTTTAGTAAGAGATCTTTTACTACTACTACTAATAATAATAACAAATAATAATAATATGGTGGGGAAATAAGTAAGGACAACCAGACATCAAACGTGGACTCCCAGAACACCACAAGTCTGTAGCTACCTTTAGGAGTCATGAAAATGTCTTGGAACTAGATAGAGGTAATGGTCGCACCACTTAATAAAGACAGAAAATGCCACCGTCAAGATGGTTCAGTGGTTAACAGCACGGGCTGCTCTTTCAGAGGATCGGGTTCAATTCCCATCACCCACATGATGGCTCATAACCACCTGTAACACCGGTTCCAGGCAATTCTGATGCCCTCCTCAGGCTTCCTTGGACACCAAGCGCGCGCACACACCACCACCACCACCACCACCACCACCACCACCACCACCACCACCACCACCACACACAGACATACACATAAGCCAAACACCTATACACCTAAAACGGTATTTTTTAAAATTAAAACTAAAGTACTACCGATAGGTGTTGCGGTATTCTCCTGTAATTCCATCACAGATACAGGATCTTAAGCTTGAGGCCAACTTGGATTACATCCAGTGAGATCCTGCCCCAGTACACACACAGTGACGCACACGGTGAGGCCTTGCCTTCGAACACACACAGTGGTGTACACGGCACTCTCAAAATGATTCATCACAAGTCAACTTAGCACAGCTCCTGTCATGCCAGCACTTAGGAGGCAGAGAGGCGGGAGGATTTAAAGCTCAAGGTCATCCTACACAGTGCGTTCCAGGCCAGCACGGCAAACAAGAGACAACTTCTCGTAAAAGAAAATAAATAAATAAAACTGAAGGGGAAAAAAAAAAAAAAACCACAACACAGTTCTTTTAGCAAGCAGTATGAGCCGACAAACAGAAACATCAGCACTGAGCAGCTCTTGCATCTACTCAATTCCATGTCTAACTCCCCTCAAGGACACCACCATGCTCCTGAAATAGTGTATAATCACTTACAATGACAGCAAGAAACACCAAGAAAGACGGTTACCATAATGGCAGTGATGACATAAGAGAAACAATCAAAATAGGATCCAAACATTTCATTTACTCTCCGATAGTCAGTTTTGTTCTTCTGGGTTTCACTTTCACAAAGCAAAGGAAATAAAGCTGAACTGCTAATACTATGACCTCCTCCCTGTTTTTTTCTATTTTTCCCTCCATGGAAAGGCTCAATACTTGGACTTTACATACACAGAGAGACAAATAAGGCTGCGAAGAAAATCCATCTCCCACCTCTCCATGAAACATTGGGGATAGTTCCCACAGCCTTAGCTTCCTTACAGTGATAATAGACCTTTTTAAATTGGCCCCTAAATTTAAAAATATTAAAGAAAACAAACAAAATAATAATAATAAAAAAAGACTCCCTAAACTTGCCTTGAGATTTTAAAAAGTAAAAAACAAAACAGAAATATGGATGCTTTCTTATCTGACGCAATAAGCAAGAGTTATTATTGTCTATCTATCTGCCTATCTATTTATTTAATGTGTACAAATGTTTTCCCAAATGTATGTCTGTGCACCACATGTAAAGGGCAATGGATCCCCTGGACCTGGAGTTATGAATGGTTGTAAATCACTATGTGGTTGCCCGTGATCTATAAGGTAAGGCTAGCTCCTTAACCAGGAAGGTAAATAAATAAATACTCAAAATAGCTTCAGGAAGTCCCTGAAACTGACCAGATTCACTAGGCCCCTTCCTGCCAGAATAATCAATGAAAGCTGAGAGTCATCCTCAGACCCAGCAAAGCCAAGCTGTAAAGGGCAAAGAAGACTCTGAGAAAAGACCAGCTGCCTGGAAGAGGTTTAGACACACTGGGGCACCTGGAGAGGGCACTCTGGGGCACCTGGAGAGGGTACTCTGGGGTACCTGGAGAGGGCACTCTGGGGCACCTGGAAAGGGCACTCTGGGGCACCTGGAGAGGGCACTCTGGGGCACCTGGAGAGGGCACTCTCCAGCCTGTTGGGCAGCCTGCAGGCTGTGCTGTGTGCTCCAGCTCACCAATGAGTCAGGGAGCCTTGATAATGTAGCACTCTTTGAGTCATTTCAGCTCCTGTAAGTGACCCCTAACCCATGGTCATGTAGGTAACCCCAATAACACTCACTGGTTTAACCAAACTAGATTTGGTGGTATCCGTATTTTCTTCCATCACGGAATTCCTACCTGGGGTGAGTAGACTTGTGTGTTGTGTCTTCCCAGGAAAAATTTCATCACCCAGCAACCATGCATGAGGCCCAGGGGTTTTATCCCCAACACTGCATAAGGGAAAGGGAGTAGACTACAAAAGTATAAATGTCTAGCTTAAAAAAAGAAAAAAATCTTTTAAAATCCTCTGCACAGCTGGGAGGTGGTGGCGCAAGCCTTTGAGCCCAGCACTGAGGAGGCAGAGGCAGGCAGATCTTTGTGGATTCCGGGCCAGCCTGGTCTACAGTGCCAGTTCCAGGACAGCCAGGACTACACAGAGAAACAAAAGGACAAAACACAAAACAAATGTTCTGCATACAGCTCACTTTGCCTCTCTTTCTGCAAAGAATTGTTAAGTCAATGTGTGTTCTTTCAGACTGCTCCTTTTACAAATAAGTGTACATGTATACAGTTTCTTTTTTACATGCCCTATTTTTCTGCTACCCGCATCTTTCACTTCATAGCAAATCAAAATTGCATGTCTGCATGGGCACTGTATGGAGGTCAGTGTCTCTGAGGAGGAAAAGTTTGAGCCTTGTCCTCTACTCAGTGGTGATGGAGCCTTCGCCTAGTTACACAGTATCCTTTTTCCCCATAAGAATAAAAAAAAAGTTCTAATAACAGAAACAAAGTATTATTGGGAAGGTTCAGTTACTATTATAAGTGAGTTAATTACCTAAATGATGGCCCTGGGAACAGCAGGTTGGCCTAAGCATCATCCGAATGCTGCCCACTGTTTTTAGTTCCTTTTTCTTTCTTTAATTCCCATACAGTAGTCCAATGCTTAGATAAACTGTAATCCATCGAACCTGTCCCTTCCTCATAAACTCAGTTGTGTCTCTTATTTTTTTTACTGCAGTGAGTACTATGTTTCCAGTACTAAGGACTGAAGCCAAGGCCTTGCACACGCTAAGTAAGCAAACACTCTGCTGCTGAGCTACACCTCCAGCCTTGCAGGAAGCCCTTCCGAACACAGGTCCTTGCACGTACACGTTGCGATCACAGTAGGATTGGTTCCAGTGTGTGAACTGCTCATCCAGAGTAGGCTCATTTGTTATGAAACATATTGCCCGTGTTTCCCCCCAAAAGGCCACACTAATTTATATTCCTGCCAACACCTCATGTGTGCCGCTTTCTTAACATCTCCGAGACACTGGCAGCCCGGATCTCTGGCATTTTTCTGCACTTGCCTTCCCTAAAGGAAATCTAAATCAAAACCACCAACAATGCTCTGGTTAAAGTCCCAGGGACACCTAATCCCTTTGTCTCTTCTAAACAAAATTAGGCTTTTCGGCTCTTTGTCAGGCCCTTCAGTTGCCTGGACACGGTTCTGGGATGACTTTGAAAAATATAAATAAAACACCACTTGCTGTTTCCTAACACCCTCCAGAGAAGCCTGAGCAGGCCTGCATGAGGCCCCACTGTCCTGCTTTCTATCACACGCAAAAAGATTTGCAATAGCAGCTGGTGTTTTCCTGGGTGGAGATCAGAGCCAACATTTGTATATAAACATTATCCCAGGGCTTAGGAGAGGAAGGGGGAGAGGTGCTGAAGGCAGAGGCTGCAACAGCCCACTGTGTCTTTAAAGGCCAGCGCAGGCATGAACATCCCCAGACTGTCCAACCAGAGGCCTCATGAGAAGGGGAGGCATTGCAGACCCAGGCCAGCCCTATCCAGGCACACTCAACAAAGGAAGAACCAAGTGGAAGCTGGTGCAGAGTTCAGCTGGAACCCAGACAAAGGAGAACCCGGGCAGAGGTCTGTGAGACCAAGCTGGAATCATATCACCAGCTTTGCAAGGTTATACCTGCTCTGTCCGTAGCATCACAGCTCCCATCGTATAGTGATAACGCTCATTCTGACTTCGTCTTCAGGGTTCAGAGACACAGGGTACCACTCCATAATTTGTGGTCCCTTTGGAATAGAGGGGAACTGTGGGGAATGGCCTCTGAGGGGGGTGGTCCTCTGGAACTCCCAGGCAAGAATGTCAATAATTCTCAGGGCTGTTCCAGCTAAGCCCCACAGACTCAAAGCCATTCATCTCCCAAACTTGTTTTTCAGGCTATTTTATGGCTCAAAATCATTCACCTTTGATCTTACCGCTGTCTCCTAACCTCCAAGTAGCTTAGGAACTCAGGCTGGGAGGGGAAGGGCACAGAGTCTCTGGAAGGGATGGTCAGAACCAAGTCCAGAGGCAATACCCAGGGACCTCCCTTCATAACCCTGACTGTGGGATAACTCAATCAGTGCAGGTTAAACTCTTCCTTACATTTGGAAGGATAGCAGCCACCTTCACCTTTGTCTCTGACTAGAATACAGCCAGTCCCCAGTGGGCTCTGAGTCATGACAGTCCTTTTCTCTGAGACCTTGGAGCTAGCTTACTGACAACATCCAAAGTCGTCCAAATTCATGCACTGGAGTTAAAAATTTCCATCTCAGACATTAAACAGAGAGTGAACAGTCACACACCTGCTCTTGAAGGGCTTATCCTCCCAGTGAGGGACACACTGTTCCTGTGTCCTGGTCAAGGCACTGAGTAACCCACGAAAGTACCATGTTACTCTAAGTGGGCCCCACAGCTCTCTCAAAAGCACAGCACTGGCCAAGTAGAACAGTCCATACCTGTCATCCAGCACTCCACAGGCTGAGGCAGAAACATGGCTCAGGTTGGGATACACATCAAGACCCTGACTCAATAAGCAACAAACAAAAAACAAAAGTCACTTCTCTTGTTTGTTTGAGACAGGGTCTTACTCTGTGGCTCTGGCTGTCCTAGAACTCACAGAGATCTATCTGCCACTGCCTGCAGAGTGCTGGGATCAAAGGTGTGCGCCACCACGCCAGAAAAGGATGGTAAGAAAAGCTAATCGGGAACTGGGTGCATGCCTGTGATCCCAACACTCGGGAGGCAGAGGCAAAAGGATCTCTGTGAGTTTGAGACCAGCCTGGTCTACAAACTGAGTCCAGGACAGCCATGTCTAAACAGAAGAAAAAAAAAAAAACTTGTCTCAAGAAAACAAACAAAACAACAACAAAACAAATGAAAAGAACAGCTAATCAGGTCCACTACACACAGCTATGACAGCAGAGCGCATGGCCCATTCTTTCATTAGCCCTCCCCAAGGCCCTGGGTAGAACCTGGGGGAAAATGTATACCTACAGTTTTGGGCTTCTCAACAACCATTTGCCAACATCTTTTTTTTTTTTTTAAGTTGTCACAAAGTAATCTCTACTGCCTCTCTGCACTGTGTTTTGTCATCTGTTACTCCTACCTCGTTGCTCTACAGCAGTGGAACAGCCACAGGCATTCTGGGAATGAATGCACATGAGAGCTGTCCCAGAGATAAAGTCAGAGTTTAGCAGGGTCTATCTAGTGGTTCACAGTCACCTCCACAGAGAACAGACATCACCAGTCACCACCCAGTGCAACCACAGCTCCCAGAAATAAAAAGTATTAGTGGTCCTGACTCCACCTCAGCTCTTACATTATTGTGTGTGGTGGTTTGAATAAAAATGGCCACCACAGACTCGTAGGAAGTGGCATTATGGGTGTAGCTTTGTTGGAGGAAGTGTGTCACTAGGGGTCTCAGATTCCCTCGCCAGGCCAGTAGCTCATCGTCTCTTCCTGCTGCCTGCTGATCAAGATGTAGAATGCTCAGCTCTCTCTTCAGCATGACGTCTGCCTGTGTGCCCCCATGCTTCCTGCCATGAAGATAATGGACTAAACTTCTGAACTGTAAGCCACAACTAATTAAATGTTTTCCTTTATAAGAGCTGCCATCTTTATGGTGTCTCTTCACAGCAACAGAAACCCTAAGGGTCTATGTAACCAAACAGGTAGTAAGGGAGAGTGAGGAAGTGAAAAACAGACGTTTCCTTTGAGAAGTGTTTCCACTCATCAGTCCTGCAGAATTGTTCATGAGAGGACTGATGTTCCCTAGTCAAAAGAGAAAAACCTCATCTGGCAGAAATACATTCAGTAGCCCGTACATTCCATTATATAGCACCATAGGTTCTTTTTTCATTTTCAGTGGAAACTGCACAAAAGAGAATTTACCAAAACTCTGTTAAGACACAAACATAGTGACACTACAAATAATGATTGGTTCCACGTGTCAGTTTGCCCATTTTATCTATCTAAACTGTCTTAATTAGCAATTTCTATTGCTGTAGTTAGGTTTGTACTGCTGTGATAAAACACCACAACCAAAAGAAACCTGGGAAGGAAAAGGTTTATTTACAACTTACATCTCTCTAGCCACCCTCTGTCACTGAGGGCCGTTCATAGCAGGAACTGAAGCAGAGGCCACAGAGGAACACTGCTTATTGGCTTGCCCGGCCTGCTTTCCTATACAACTCAAAACCACCTGCCAGTGGGGAGGGTGCGGGGGGGGAAGCCATCACCTGGAAGAGGCTGGGCCATTCCATATGATCACTAAAATGTTCCACAGGATTGCCTCTAAACCAATCTGGTGGAAGCGTTTTCTCAAATGAAATTCCTTTTCAAATGAATCTAGCTGTGTCAGGTTTAAAAACAAACAAACAAACAAATAAATAAATAATCAAGACAATTGACCCATTGCCAACTTGACACACTAATCCATTACTATTAAACCATAACCTTTCCTTTATTGATTGCTTACCCCCAGATATCATATTAGTATCAATTATCTTAACATAAAACATATTCCAACCTCCAAAAGTCCCACAGTCTTTAAAAATTCAAACACTTTAAAAGATCAGTATCCTTAAAACGTTCAAGGTCTCTCTAAAATATCCACGGTTTCTCTAAAATTTCAAAGTCTCTTAACTGTAGGATCCTGTAAATTAAAGATTAAGTTATACACTTATTTCAGGGATGGCCAGGCCACAACTGCAATCAGATCAAGGCAAAACCAAAGTCGAACAATGTAAAAAGTTCAGGGTTAGATGCCAGGGGTTCAGTCATGGTCTGCTGGTTTCCAAAGGGTCTAAGCAGCTCCACTTCTCTGGTTCTGCCCTGAACAGGATGTGAGGATGGTCTCCTAGGCTCAGGCCGGTAGCTGCTGCTGTTCTTGGTGGCCCCTCCAAAACACCAGGATCCCTGCTGTAACTGAGCTGTACTTTCACCAACAGCTTCTCTCAGGCTGTCTTCAGGGACTCCGATCCTACCATACAATGCAACCTTCAGCTTCTCTCCGTGACTCCTTCAACCCTGGGGTTTCTACTGTAGCTGAGGCTGCACCTTCACCAATGGCCTCTCCTGGTGCCAAGCCATCACCATTACCACCTGTGAAACTCTTACACATCATTGGCTTCAGTCGGCAGCATGAGGAATGCTACCCTTGAATACTAACAAGAAGATTGCACCTCAATGATGCTGTGCTCTTTTTTCTCTCTCCCTCTCTGTCTTTTTGGTGGGTTGGGGTGGGTGCATTTTTTTGAGACAGGGTCTCTCTACTTAGTCCTGGCTGTCCTAGAACTCATTATGTGGACCAGGCTGGACTCCCAACTCACAAAAATCCTCCTGTCTCTGCCTCCTGGGTGCTGGGATTAAAGACACACACTACAGTGTCCCAGCACTGGTCTTTTAATTACAGCTGATTCTTCAGCTCCCTCTTAACTGCATCAATTATCTGAGCAAAGGAAAGGTTTGCCTTTTCTGGCTCTGGCCTTTTGTTAATCACAGTCAATTCTTCAGCTCCAACTGACCAGAACCACAGAGCCTTTTTTTTTTCTTTCTTCCTTCCTTCCTTCCTTTCTTTCTTTCTTTCTTTCTTTTTTTGTTTGAAACAGGGTTTCTCTGTGTAGCCCTGGCTGTCCTGGAACTTGATTTGTACACCAGGTTGGCCTTGAACTCACAGAGATCCACCTGCCTCTGCCTCCCAAGTGCTGGGCTTAAAGGCATGTGTTACCACCACCTTTAAAAACAAGGTTTTAAAAACTACATGATAGCTCCTGAGGAACAATGCTGAGGTTTCCCTCAGGCCACAAGCACACATGTGCACACATGGAATACGCTCACACACTGAACCAGACAAGGCAGTACCTGCCTCTAATCCTAGCAGTTGGTACAGATAGAAGGTAAGAAATTCAAGGCCATCCTCTGCTTCACAGAAAGTCTATCATCAGACTGGACTGTGTGAGATCTTATTTCAGGGACTGGAGAGATGGTTCAACAGTTAAGAGCTCTTCCTGCTCTTACAGAGGACCTGGGTTTGAATCTCAGCACCCACGTGGTAATTGGTAATTTCAGTTCCAGAGGACCTAATGCTCTTTCTTGTCCTCCAAGGGGACCAGGAATGTATGTGTTGCATGTACATACATTCGAGCAAACATAATAATCATAATAAATAGAAATGTTTAAGCTGGTTGTGGTAGTGCAAACCTTCAATTCCAGCACTCTGGGAGACAGAGGCAGGCAGGTCTCTTTGAAGTTCAAGGCCAGCTTGATCTACAAAGTGAGTCCAGAACAGCCAAAGCTACACAGAAATACCCTGTCTCAAAACAAAACAAAAACAAAACCTAAATAAATAAATGTCTGAAATACCCTTCAAATAAAAAAACAACACTAAATAATAATAATAATAATAATAATAATAATAATAATAATAATAGCAGCAGCAGCAGTGAGCCAAGCAGTGGTGGTGCATATCTTAAGTCCCAGCACTCAGGAGGCAAAGGAATGAGGCCAGTCTGGTCTATTTAAGGATATCCAGGACCGCCAGGGCTACACAGAGAAACCTTGTCTCAAAATAAAGACTGATGTAAATTAAAAATAATAGCAGTGGAATACTACAAAAGGAAAAGCTTGAAAATGTTGCTAACTTGTGACAGTATTAACACAAACTAGTGTTTCGGGGTCTGCTTCCTTTTCTGGTTGTCCCAGGAAGGGCTTCATGAGCCTCCATTTTTATTTTTTCATTGCAAAAATAGAAATGGTTGCATTAGCAAAGATATATGGGTTTAACAACCCCTCTTCCTAAAATGATCTGCTCACATCCATGAAGCCTAGCCTTCCCTCTGCACCTATGCGCTCAATGATATTTTCCACACAGAACATGTTAGGCCTGCAATCCCAGCAAGTGAGAGACAGTGATAGGATGATTCACTGTTAGTTCAAGGCCAGCATAGTCTACTTATCAAATTCTAGACCAGCCAAGGCTATACAGGGAGAATCTATCTCAAAACAAAACAAAAAAAAACAAAAACAATTCACTAAATAAGAAACAAGCAAACAAACAGTATTAGTGACCACTGGCATTTTTGTTTTCATTTTAATGACACATCTTCCAGGAAAGTAGGAGACTCTTGCCTGGGGCGTCCGCTTCCTCAGAGAGTTCTTTTCATTTGTACTGTGTATATACAGCCTTCAGGCTTTCGCTGCCTGTGAGGCCAGGTTCCTGCTCACCCATCTGCACTGGCCTGAATGCATGGTCAGAAGCACAGCACACTGACAGGTCATCCTTTTCTGGACGGTGACGAGTGGAGGCAAGCTTAATTATTTTCATCATATGGGGAAAACAAAAGCAAGAAGCTTTTGATGAGTCTCATCAAGAGAGGCCTCCATCAAGATGAGAGGGAGAAGGGAAACTGAGGAGGGCCCCTCCCAGGCCTGCAGGGTCCACAACCATGGTGCCAAGGGCAGAGCAAGCTTGTAGAAGATGCCCTGCCCCTTGGGTCTTAGAGAACAAGGCTGCATCTCCTGGGTGTCTGACTCTAGAAGTTCACGTGGGCAGAGTTCCATCAATCCCTTATCTAAGTGGTCCAGCATCAGGAGGACTCCAGAGTGACTGGAAGCCCTCCCACAGCCTGTTCAGCCTAGCCCAGGCCTCTTCCTCTTCAATGTAAACAGAATAGGAAAGGGTCTCCTCTGCACCAGGAACTATGTTAAATACATGACACACATCCTTCATCCTCCCAACAGCACTTACTTGGGCACTGTTAGTATCCCAAAGGAGGAAAATGAGACTCGGAGAGATATGTCTTGCCCAAGTAATAGATGTCAATAAACCAATAAACCATGGTCTGTCTTGCACCAGGGCCCTAACTAACTAACTAACTAACTAAACTAACTAACTAACTAACTCCCTCCCTCCCTCCCTTCCTTCCTTCCTGCTGTTGTGGACTTGCTATGCAGTTAGGATTAACTACATTAAAATTCTAATCCTCCTGCCTACGCTATGCCTGCAATATGCAGGGCTGGGGAGCAAGTGCAGGCTTTGTGCATGCTAGGCCAGCATCCTTCTAACTGAACTACACCCCCAGCCCCCCATCCAACATTCTTCTTCTTTCTTTTCCTGTCTTCCATGCTTCTCCCCTGAACGCTTAATGATCCCCGCCCCTTTACCCCAAAGCAGGTCCGGGACCTTTGAGGGGATCATGGGCCACTGGGGAGGCTGAGCCCTGCAGGTGGAGGAGGTCCTGCTTCTGAGATTCCTGGGGAACAGGAAACCTCCCTGTTGTGTCGGCCTGTAATCAGTCCAAGCCTCCTTCCTTTGTGATTTCTCATCACTGGCCGCTGGCCACTGGCCAGCAGGAGACCTCGTCAGGAGACTGGAGGTGACCTTGGCAGGGCACACACACATCCAGTGCCTGTTTTTCTGTGTGACAAGTGGGCAGCCCCAGCCTCTTGTGGGGTTTGCTATGGACTATCTGGATAAACCCAAAACATGTGGAAAATAATCTGGGAGAACAAACTTAAAGCACTGACAGTTCTCTACTCCATCCTGTAGCTCACATCCCACACCAGCGCCTAAAGCCACTCCCATCTGAGCTCTGGACGAGAATCCCTAGCACTCCTGCTGCCTTCTTGGTGTACGGTCAAACCAGAATACGAGGGGAGGGGCTCAGGTAGCAGGAATCCTAGCTCCTTTTCCACCTGTAACCAGCCCCTCCTCCAGCACCTCAGTCACCCCATTATTAGCACTTCCTCGGTATATCAGCTTAACATTCCACCCAGTCCTGATTAGGTGTGTGCTTTATTAAAACTCTTCCCCCCCCCCCACTTTAATCCTTTATGAGGGAAAGAAAGGTTCAGACTAGTAAATTACCAAAAGGTAAGAGCCACACGGCTAGGACGTCAGTCTGGCCCACACTAGACTATCTTTATAACGAGCTCATAGGAGCTGCTTTTGCTGAGCAACACCAACGCTACCTGTGCACTTGGGTCCTCATGGAACTAAAAGCTAGATAAAGAGCCTGCCATCTCTGTATTCCTTTTGTATCTGTGTCCTTCACTTTGGGTCAGTCCTCTGCTCAGTACCGAGAGTAGCTGTATGACTCACTCAGGAGTGTCTATTTAAAACACAGTGGTTATCTAACTCAGCCCCCTCCAAGGCTGAAGGCAGAAAGAGAGGAAGCAACTGAGGAATCGGTCAGTGTTTCCAAAGTCCTGCACCAGAAGCCCCAAAAGGCAGCCAGAGGTCTCTAGTCATTGTTGGTAGTAACCCTGAATTCCAAGAATTGCGTATCTCCAGACAATCACCCTGTGAGGAGATCAGCCCTAGGGAAGGAATGGTCATCTTCTGAGGCCCGGCTCGAACCCTCAAGCAATAAGGACTTGCTTTAACAACTCTGCAGAACCAGAACTCAGACGACACTTTGGCCAAGGCTATTTAACTATGCCTACCTTTTCACACTGCCTGTCACATCCTCCCTTATCCAAGCAGAGAGGGAAACCCGCAAGATGGATGCATTCATGTCTTTCTACTTCATTTCTGCCATGTGTGGGCACTTAGAACATCTGCCCTATAATAATTGCTCAGTAACTATCTTGGCATCCAAACAACTTGACAAAAATTTCTCACTAGCCATTTTCAATGACCCCTTACCCTAGAGACTAGAACAAGTTCTAGAGTTCTAGAATCCAGACTGTAAATTTGGTACCCCTGCCCCATTTCTGTTGCCTTATTCCTCAAATCCACAGTTGAAAACAACACTGTGAACATAGTACAGTAGAATGGCACTTGATCTGGAAAAAGGCTTTGGGTGGACTGCTTTTTTTTTTTAAGTTTTTTTAAATTATTATTATTTATTTTATGTGTATTAGTGTGAAGGTGTCAGCTCCCTTGGAACTGGGGGTTACAGGCAGTTGTGAGCTGTCATGTGGGTGCTGGGAATTGAACCCCGGTCCATTTGGAAGAGCAGACAATGCTCTTAACCACTGAGCCATCTCTCCAGCCCCAGTGGGCTGCTTTCAAAAGACCTTACTCTCTCTCCTTTTTCCCGTTGCAAACATGTGGACATCTGTCTAGGGAGGGCGGAAGAGGCTTGGCCCCTGCCTGCCCTGGGCTCAGCTCCTGGCCTCTGCTCTCTGCCACTCATGTGCAGCCTGCTGGATTCTGACTCACATCTCCCTGTGCTGTTGAATACGGGAGTATAGGTCTGCAGCTACACAAACCAGCGGCTCAGCAGACAGAGCAGGCACTAGAAAATAATGAGGGACAAGAGGAGGGTGTCTAAGCAGAGTAGGCGATGGTGTCAGGAAGAAAACTCAAGCAAGTGGCAATTTGGAGACCTGCCTGCGAATAAAAGAGGCTGTCGTTTTCTCCTCTGGCTCCTGTTGGTCCTATAAATCTCAGTTCCCTAATCCAAGTGTTTTAATTACCCCTGTATAATACGGCCTGCTGTGTTGGGCCTATCATGGAAAAATTAAAATGAACGTGAGGGGGCTTGTGGATCCAGGCTAACCCAGGTCTCCCACTTCTCGCTTACAGTAATCCAAAGGTGTTTCTCTCCCTTCTGCCATAAATGCACCATGGGATTTTCCAGAGTCAAACATACTACTTCCCTCCCATTCACAAAAAAAGGAACCGTGCTTCTCCTGGGCCAGCCATCTCCTTCCTCAGTCTGATACTTAATCCTCTTGAAACCAGAAGAACCAAATCATGAATTAAACACCAGCTGGTTTGTTAAAGAAGAGTCCCCAGTGTGAAGAAGCTAGCTGATTGAAAATGACATTTGAGAGAGCCAGGAGCATGACCATAAACTACACTCAGGAGGTGACATTAGGACTGCCTCTTCTCTCTAGCTGGGTGGTCATGAGGAAATCACACAACCTTCCTTTTTTTATATAGAATGTATTTATTTTTATTTTATGTGCATTGATGTTTAGCCTGCATGTATGTCAGTGTGAGAGTGTCAAATCTTGGAGTTACAGACAGTTGTGAGCTGCCATGTGGGTGCTGGGAATTGAACCAGGTTCCTCTGGAAGAGCAGCCAGTGGTCCTAACAGCTGAGCCATTTCTCCAGCCCCTCACACCTTTCTGAGCTTCATTCTTCATAAAGCTCAGTGACTGCAGCAGAGCAGGTGCAGCACAATACAGCCCCAGCCCAGCCTGTTCCCGTTGCCATCCCAACTGCCTACTGAAAGCTCCTTCCCAAAATCTGTTCACTCGTGATCACTGAAGCTTCCTGGGCACCCTGCGCGCGCGCACACACACACACACACACACACACACACACTGCAGCCCCCTTCACTCTCCATTTCTATCATAACTCCAAAGTCCGGCCTGCTGCTTCACAAACGTACCTACACAGAGACACCTGTACATATCTGTATGTATAGTGTATAGATACGTAATCTGGGGATCTTGTTAACCTCCGAGCAGGCTTGTGTTTTGTTGACTGCTGTTATCTCTAAGACTTGTGACAGTGGTGCCTGGCATGCAATGGGCGTTTAATAAATATTAACTTGGGGCTTTTGCTGAGGACTCAGGTTTGATTCCCCAGCACCCAAATCATGCAACTCACAGATGCCTGTAGTTCTAATTCCAGGGTATATGAAGCCATCTGAGCCACATACATGGGATGCAGGTAAGCTTGTGTGGGGGTGCGTGCAAGCAGGCACAACGTACTTATTAAAAATTAAAAAATAAACATTAACTCCATGAGTACATAGGATCTACTTTTCTCATATTGGCTGGAAAGGCCGTCTAAGACCAAAGTTATTCATAAGCCAGGAAACTGATGTCAGGACGATGAGATAACTTGCCTTACAGTTCCCACTTCTCTAGCAGTGCAGGGTGAGGACAGACTCCTGGTCGCCTTGCTCGAGTTTGGGCCTACCTACTCGGTATTGGTGGCACTGGCTGGGTACCCTGTCAGGCTGCATCTCAGGAATGCAACAATCTGATAGCTCTCCATGAGCACTCAGAATTTCTGTGCCTCTGTGACTGGCACTCTATAAAAGGACAGGTGGAAACACTGAGACCCACTCTGGAAATCCAGCAACAAATGTGCTCCGAGCTGAAGAATGACAGACAGCTGCAGCACACAGGAGCCAAAGCGGCTGCAAATCTCTCTGCAACTCCACGGGCACCAAGGACCCTCTTGTCTTTCTGCAGTGACTGAAGGCAAGCAACTGCAGTCCAGAGCGCCTGGGTGACTTCCTTATGCACAGGGCATCCACGGAGGACAAGGCTCACTCCCATTCTCCACTGTTAGGCATATAACTTCACCCAGTCCCCTGAGTGCCAACTGCTCATCTCTTAGGATCAAAAGGAAAAAACAAACAGCATTCCACACAGGGCAAGCCCATGGCACATACCTAAAATTAACCTCTTTATGTGACGCCATTGGTACCAAAGTCACATCCCCATCCACCTCAGAAACTCATCATTGTCTTTAGAGTTGGGAATCTCAGCAGTCTGCTGAGTTCTGGGGCTATTTAACCTTAGAAGTGTAAGACTAGTATCTTTATTTTTTCATTCAAGTAGAGTGGAAGATTGGGTTGTAGAGTTACGGAGCACTGCCTTGGCATACAGAGGATGAGGGTTCAATTCCTAACATCAGTACACACACACACACACAGTCAAGTAAGTACAGGCAATTGCTCAGATTCCACACCAGGTCCCTTGCCACTCAAGACTTTTCTATGACCACTCAGGAGACTTTATAACGCTGGAAAATGATAGTTCCAGCCTGAGAACCTCAACCACTCACACTCAGGTTTCAGAGACACACAAGGACTCAACCAGGTCCCCCTGGAAGTTGAAGAGACAAAAGACCCAACAAATAATTCCACTATAATCACTTCAGCATCGATTTTAACAAATTCAATCTGTTAAATTAAAAAAAAAAACTTGTTAAATTTGTAAATTTAAATAATTTGTATTTAACAAGTATTAAAGAGGGATCCCACCAGTAATGAGAATGATAACAGAAATGGGTCTGGGCTGGGAGCGCTGATCCAGTTCCTCTGAGAACCTTCCTCACCAGCCCACATAAACAGCATCATCTACCTCTTGGTTTTAACGCAAAGCTTACGGGTAACAATTTGGATTAGCACAGTGCCTAGGGAATAGGCTGCTGCTTTCAATATTCTAGAAGCCCAGGGCAGACAATTCCAGAAGCAGCAGTAAGTGCTCCACAGGAGCACTCCGTATACCTAAGGCAGCCCTTTCCTATACCGTAAGACCAGGCAGGGGTCATTCCGTTACGGGCCAAGCCACTGGGTGTAGAGGGAGGACTAACTTAACGGAGAATCCCAGATACCTTAAAACGAAGGCAACAGAGCGAAGGACCGGCGGAGTTCAAGTGGCAGACAAGCACAGCCGCACTGAAACCTAAGTAAGAACATGCCAGCTGCAGGGGCAGGTGTGTTGCCCATGAAGTAACTGGGATTATTTATCCCTATCTTGGTTTAGCCACGGAGACTGCCACCAATGCTAGGGACCACATTTCTGGGATGTTACCCTGGCACTGTATCTCACCGATAAGACGTATAAGCTCTGGGTGACATAAACCAGTTGTGGGGAGAAATGAACTGGTGACTCAAGTCATCTCCGCGTGCCTCGGTTTCCCTCGATATTAACGTCAAGGTCGCGGCCCCTGCTTAGACTGCGGGGCGAGGGTGATGCTTCCGGGGCAGGGTACACAGCAACAACGCATCATCATCGACCAGCCTGTGCGCCCACGTGCTGAGGACCATCCATGGCTGCAGCTGCTTTAAAAAAAAAAAAAAAAATATGCTCCTCAGCAATCAGGGGACTGGGATGCTCCCTCCTGAGCTCCCAGGAGCCTGAGCCCGGAGGCCGGGCCGGAGAGCCGGAGCCGGAGCTGAAGCGGCCCCGCTGTGCTGGGCCGGGCGGGGGCGGCGGAGGCGGAAGCGGGGGCGGCCGGAGCGCGGTGGGGATGTTTAAAGGAAATTTACAATCATTTCCTCTCTGTGGTTTGGTGACAAATCAACAACATCCTGTTCTTTTGTGAGACTCCGGGCGCCTGCGAGGCGGGGGCAGCGCTCGGCTCTTAAAGAGACAAACACAGGCCCCTCCCCCCCAGCCCTTCCGCGTTTGCTCCCCATCCCACCCCAAATCTATTATACATCCAGCCTCTGCTAGGCGCCGCCTCCAAAGAAGTGTGTCCAAGCTGCTGTTCTTGGGGTTCAGGCCACGATCTGGACTGTGACCCTTCTTCTGCAGTGTGCCCCCTTCTCCGAGGTCCCCGGAAAACAGTGGCCAACCCCACTGATGGTTGTTGCAAACAGGGAGTTCTAGGGTCGCCCTTCCCCAACTGGAAAACTGTGCCTCGCCGGGCTTGGACCTCTGGGTACTTCCTTATCCCCTTCTACCAATGCCCTTTCCTCAAAATTTCCAGCCCCCAAACTGGATTTATGGTTAAGATGTGCGCATACGAGGTTTATAAAGCGGCAAGGCAGAGAGAGACTTTCTGAGCTGTAGAAGTAATGAGAATCAGATGCTCAGGACTAGGGGGGGGGGGGGGGAGCAGAGACACAAAAACACAGAACACTCATCTGCCCTCCCGGGATTTCGTTAATTCGGTCACTTAATGATTATTTTTCTCTAAGTGCCGGTCAACACTTCGGTCCACTGTACAACAGTAATGTAGCAGACAGTGTCCTTGGCCCCAAGATGCTTACATCTTTTTTTTTTTCTTTCATCTTTACAACTGTTAAAGATGGGTGATGGGTGGGTGTGTGGAGCATTTCACACCTTCTGACTAACATCAGAACAGCTGAGGAGATGGTCAGTTTACCCACTGGAGACTAAGAACAGAGTTGAATGGTCCAAGCGGTATTGCAGTCCGGAAAGAGCAGGAAGCGTCCATCACCACCTGAAGGACGTCCCCATGGTTTCCTGGGGCTCTTGGTGTCCCATCTGGATGCAAATTAGAATTCTCAACGGATAATATCGAAACCCCTGGTCCTCTTGGACTGAGAACTTGCTTCACATAGGTTTGATCTCTAGTACTGTCTACTGAACTTAATTCTTGGGGTACATACTGTGATCAAGGGGGGTCACTGGATCCCTTTGCTTTTTTTTTTTTCCCAAGGTGGCCACAATGAATAAATCTTTAAAAACAAAAAACAAAAAACCTATTAATTTGGTGGTTTTAAGGACAATTCACCTAATTTGACTTCTTGTGACCCCAAATTCAACAGTGCCTCAAAAACCAAAACCACTAAGCCACTTGAGATTTAAGGGGTCAGAGTCCTGGTAAGGAGGCCTAGGCAATATAGGAAGGCTCAGGGAACATGTTTTAGTGAACAAGCAGGATCCAGAGGCAGTTGGATCCCCATGAGTTCAAGGTCAGTCTATTCTACATAGCAAATTCCAGCTTAGCCAGGAACATGCAGTGAGACACTGTCTCAACCAAGAAAAATAAATATATAAATGAAGGATACAGAAAATCTGAAGTTTTGGTATCAAGGCAGCCAGGCCCTGAATGCTTTCACCTAATTTAACTTACAGGAAAAAAGCTGCCCAAAAGGGTGGGTATAATGATCATTCCCACTTCTCTGATAAGGAAACAGGTAGAGGGAGAAAGCAGAACTTGGTCAGGGGCGGGTAGTAGTAAGGCCTGGAGGAGGTGAGTTTCAAGAGACAGGGATGAGTCTCGGCTATTCCTACACGACGGTGGCCAGAGCTGCCTTGGATGCTCAGGGTGGTCCTCCCAAGTGACAGAGTGCAGCCCCAAGTAAACAGTTTTGTTTTTTTGGGTCTCCTGCTGATTCCCTGGGTCCTTCGGAGATGATTCCCATAAACCCGGAGGTTCTGCTTCAGTCAGAGGAACCATTTGGCAGAACACAGAGAGGAAACAGCTGCCTAGGTGCTGCAGCAATACACCGCTCCCTGGCCCCTTACGTTCTCCCACGTGAGGCCACCACTGCCCTTTTCACCTTGTCACCACCTTCCCATTTGTGCAGTTGCCTGAGGCAGGACCCAGAGGAGGGTGTGGTGTGTGGGCCAGGGGAAGTTCCCTAGGGAAGGAAATGTTCCATTAAAGCAGAGGCTGGAAGAGAGGAAGCCATCTGAATTTACGGTGCTGGTAAGAGCTGAGGAGAGGCCGGGTGGGGGCTGCACACCTTTGATTCCAACACTGTGGAGTCTGGGTCCAGCCTGGTCACGAAATGAGTTCCAGGCTAGCCAGATTTAAGTGGTAAGATCCTGTCTACAAACAAAAATACATAGATAGAAAGAGTTTTACTAAGCAGAAGGAACCCAGGGAGGCTGAAACAAGAGGATCACAAGTTTGCAAGGAGGCAAGGAGTCTCAGCTACCTAGGGGAAGAGAGGGAGGAAGGCCAAAGAAACACAAGTACAGGAAAGGATCTTCCTGCAGTGTTTAGGAAGCACGTACTGCAGTGCGTGAAGACAGGAGAATATAAACCCACAAACATCAAAATCTCCGGGAAGAACAGGCTCCACGGGGTTGGCTTCAAACTCATGGAGACCCACACCCGACCACTATATACTTTGACTCTCCACTCTAGTCTCCATATTATTTCAAATGTAGTGATAGTTGTGTGTATCAGTTTTTAAGGACAATGCTGGGCCAGAATGATGGCTTTTCATAAAAGCATTTGCTTTGCCAACCTGAGGGCCTGAGCTCCATCTGAGGAACCTACCACAAATTGGACCGGAGAGGCATTCCTCCTCAATCCCAGCACTCAAACAGAGAGACCGGGAGCAGGAGGCAGGGGCCTGAGGAGCTACAGAGCTGGAGTAGGCAGAACAGAACTGCAGGAGCAGGAGACCCTGTCGCAAACCGGTGGAAGGAGAGAACAGACCTCCGCACGCTTGCCATGGCATATACAATAATTTCTTTCTTTTACTTCTTTTTAATGCTTGTTTTTGTTTTGTCCAAAACCAGTCTCTTGTAGCCTAGGCCGCCTATGAACACCTACTTAATGGGCCCTCCTGCTTCTACAGGGTGCTAAGATTACAAGTGTGCACCACACCCCTGGCTGTATGTGGAAATGGTGCCACTTCCCATCCCCACCTGTAGGACATCCTCAGGGCCTCTCCAGGCCTCAGTACCCTCTCCAGAAAATGTAAACAAAATCTAGTACTTCTCAAATCTGGATGCAAAGTACACTCACAAGGAAGTGTCCAAAGCCACTGGGTACCAAACCCAGGGCTTTGTGTGCGCTAAGCAAGCAATCTATTAGGATGAAATAAAGCTTTTTAAAACTTGTTTCAATTTTCAGTTTAAGGGTATTGCCTGTATGTGTTGCTGTGCACCACTCATGAGACCAGAAGAGTACGTCAGATCCCATGATCTGGAGTTACGGAGGCTGATCTGCTGCCATACGGGCTGGGAATTGAACCTGGGTCCTCTGGGAGAGCGGTCAGTGCTTTAACCACCAAGCTATCTCCCCAGCCCCATGTACTACGATGAAATAATCAAATCATCAAAACTGAGGCTGGGCTCCGGGACCATCATGTAGAGTTGACCGTTTACAGCCCATTTCTCAAGGTCTGTACAGCTGAGAATGGCCCTGAAAAGCTTGCTGTGGTTGCTTCTCAGTCATTGTTCCTATAGATAATCTCTCACCTAGAGTCTCACCTTCACAGCCCAAGAAGAGTTCTGGATTCCAGAAGGCAGATTTGAGAGCTTCAGACTTCAACAGATGGGAGAGGACAGCATTTATGTGAGAGGGGGAAATGGTTCAGATGGTCAGAACCTGAGTCAGAAATGTAAACAGCTGTGTGTTGGGGGTTAGTGCTCATAACTTCACAAGAAGTCTCCTTTGATAAGGAACAACCGATTCAGCAAGTACGTGACCCGGGCCAACAGCGAAAGCTGCCATGTTGGGCTCTAAGAGGACTGTCTTACAACTCTTGTGATTTCTTGTATTTATGTTTTCTTATATATTTGATTTAGAAACAGCAAAACATCCTGCCTCAGAGCAAAAGCTAGGGAGACAGAGAACTCAGTGAGACAGCTAGTTCTCCCGCCTTCTCTAAGCCTCCCTTCCCTCTTCTTGAAAGCAGAGTTGATGGTGAGAATTAAATGCACTAATAAAGCCAAGTCCTCAGCCACGTACCTGGCACACACAGTACATGGTAATTGCCAGCTTCAGAACTACAAGTACAAGACCCCAGGCAGTCATTAACCTCACCTAACAGCTGAGGGAGGAAAGTGAGTGAGCTAACCAGCTTATCAGCGCTCATGCACTGACTTGGTCTCTGGAAGGAAGAGTCATCCAGGGGCCTGAGCTCACCCAAATCCAATAGTGCTTTGGGCTCTTATTTGTTCAAAAATTATCACCTTTGGGCTGGTTAGAACACTTGTCCAGCCTTCATGAGGTCCTGGGTGTGCTAACTAATGACACACACACAGAGACACACACACACAGACACACACACACACACACACACACACACACACACACACACTTTGCACACCTTTAATCCCAACACCCAGAGGCAGAGCAGAGGCAGATGGATCTCTGAGTTTGCCACCAGCCTGGTCTACATAGTGAGTTCCAGGGCAGCCAGGGCCACACAGTGTATTGCTACTACATGGCAGTTTATATGCTGAGCCTGGCTGGTACAGACTGACAGACAGATAAAACCTCTTCCCTGCTCCTATAAGGTCTGAGCAGCTTTGATTCCTCCCTCCCCAAATGCTTCAAATATTGTTTTGCTTACTTGCTTTTCTTTCTCCCTTACTCCTTTCTTTCTTTCTTAAAAGCAAATAAACAAACAAACAAAAGAAAACCAAAACCAAAAAACAAACAAAAACTGCTACTACCTTTCCAATTTGGTTTGGAGAAAGTCTCTGAGAATGGGAGTTTTAAACTGATGGACCATTAACAGCATAACATAACAAAGCAAAAGCGATTTTCCAGTTCTCCCGCCAACTCTGGAGTACCACTATTTAAAACTCTGCTCTGGGGGAAGGACGAGAAGGGTTTGCTCCTGGCCGGTGGTAACTTGGAGAGAATGCCCATTTTTATGGCCAGCAAAACCAGTAAATATCATCACAGCACAGCCTGGCCTGTGTAGAGCTATTTTTAATGGTTTTGTGTGAAATGAAGACTTGGGGGAAGAAAATTCCTAACTGCAGAGAGCATAGCTGAAAGGTTCTCTTCAGCTTCAGATTTAGGGAACCTGGATCCGTGCTCTGGCTTCAGTGGGAGATCTGCTAAAATACAACATGCTCTTAAATACTGTCTAAAGGCACTGAGCATGTGGACAACACACACACACACACACACACACACACATACACACACACACACGGAGAGAGAGTGCCTCTTTCCAGCTATGGCATACAGCTTTACTGATTCCCATCATTCCTGATGATCAGAGTCCAGAGTGCCTGGGCAAAGGCATCTTGAAAGAGGCCTTTCTAGTACAGATGTTCTCTGGGATCACCTGTGCTGTGAGGGAGCTGGGACAATAAAGTGTTGCTGAACTCTTGTAGGGAGAGAGGCTTCCTCACCTCTCCTCCTCCTCCTCCTCCTCCTCCTCCTCCTCCTCCTCCTCCTCATCATCATCATCATCATCATCATCATCAACAGGGTCTCTCTACATAGCCCTGGCTATCCTAAAGTTCACTATCAGGCCAGGCTGGTGTCAGAGGATCTGCCTGCCTCTGCTTCCCAGTGCTGGAATTAAAGGTGTCCACCACCACACCAGACTCCACCTCACTGTCCAGTACACTGAGCTCCTGGGGTTCCCACATCACAGCCTCAAAATCCCTAAGAAGTCTTTGTTTTTATTCATTTTCTTTCTTTCTGCTTTGTTTTTTAAAGAGTCTCACTACAAAGCTCTGATACTCTGTGACTCAGGGTAGCTGCTAACTTTCAGCAATCCTCCTGTCTCAGCTGCTGCTTGAGTATTAGATTTTGACGCGCAGTGGCCAGGCCAGCTAATTTTTCTGGTTTGCTTATCTGATTTCTTTGTTACTATGGCCAGGATGGCCTTGAGAGCACAGTAATCCTCCTGCCTCTGCTTCTTTAATGCTGAGATTTCAGGTATGAACCACCCCAAGTCCAGTAAAGTTCCTTTAAACTACTGACTCGGCATCTCCTGGGGCCAAATTACACAAAGCTGCTTAAAGAACACAGATGGCTCAGCTTATGATGGTTTGTTTCAAACTTCAAGACAGTCCAAAGTAATATAATATTTCCACCAAATAAGTAGAAAACGTATTTCCTCTTTTCTAATTTAAATCCTTCCTGGGCTATCAAAATGCAGGCACTAGGAAACTAGCACTATGCCAGGGAGATTGTACTGCTTCAATGTTCAGAAAAGTGTATTTAGTGTGCTTTCAGTGTCCAGTGGGTTTTCAGGGAATAGAAACCCCACCATAAACTGGGAGTCTACATATTTTGCAGTTTTTCCAACCCTGGTTTCCAGACTTCCAGCAGAATGCTTTTAAAATTAATAAAACATTTAATTTCTTTTCTTTCTTTCTTCTTTTTCTCCGCGTGGGTTTTTTTTTTTTTTTTTTTCTTGTTTGTTCATTCATTTTTGTTATTTGTTTTTCAAGACAAGGTTTCTCTCTGTAGCCCTGGTTGTTGTGGAGCTCAATCTGCAGACCAGGCTGGCTTTGAACTCAGAGATCTGCCTGCCTCTGCTGCCCAAGCGCTGAGATTAGAGACTCAGTCTTTAAAACAAACAAACAAACAAACAGAAATTTAAAGAAATAAACAAAAAAATGCTCAAGATTTCAAAATTAAAGTGAAAGAAATCTCTGTTTTGGAACACCATTCTATTATTTTTATAAAAAGTAATTCTGACTTGCCAAGTAGGAATGTAGCTCAACAGCACTGGCCTTGTATGCCAAGGCCCTGGTCTGATCCCCGGCGCCCCCAGTAAGAAAGGGGAAAAAGACAACCCAGTGACGTCCAGACGCCTTACCATGCTAACGCTTCTGCTGGGTCCTGCCTGCCTAGGGCCAATCATTTTCTGGATTTTCTTGCAGGTTTTCCTGGGCTAAGTCCTCCAAAGGGTTCCTAGAAAGAGAAATACAGGTAGTAAATTTCTTGTACCTTCATATAGGAAAATGACTTTATTTTTATTTATTTCTTAATCGGCATGTTTTTTGTTTTGGTTTGGTTTTTATTATTTATTTATATTTTATTTATTTGTTTGTTTATTTATTTTGAGGCAGATTCAAGCAATCTGCCCACCTCAGCCTCCAGCAGCTGAAGGCACTTGGCTTGTTCTACTGCACCTGGAATTCTTCATATTTCGGTTGATAGTTTCACAAGGTACAAAGTTCCAAACCTTATTTTCCTGGCTTGACCACCTCTACCCCTAAGAAGTACAAGAGTCTCCTCCAGTGTCCGGGTCTTTGGATAACAAGTTTCTTTTGTGAACCACCACGTGGCAGCTTGGAATTGAACCAGAGTTTCCTGAAACAGCAGCATGTGAACTTAACTGCTGAGCCATCTCTCCAGTCCCTCCTTTTGTACAAAAGAAATTCATTCATACTGTGCCCTGCATACCTGTAAAGACAATGGGGTCCCTATTCTCTTCAGGGAGAGTTCCCTGCCAGCCATTTACCCTTGAGCACACACCAAGAGTGAGTGGCTTTGCCTCTTAGGAAGCCGCACAAAACCTAGTTAGTGTGTATCACATATGTAATCCACATTATCAGTGTTTGTTTGCGATGCTGGCTCTTCTGATAGATTCTGAGCATGAGGGATTCATATGCCATATTGAGTGTCACACCACAAATATGTGTAGAAAAACAAGAATGAATGGTCATTAGGGATGTTTTGTTTTGTTTTTGACACAGGGTTTCTCTGTGTAGCCTTGGCTGTCCTGGACTCACTTTGTGGGGCAGGCTGTCCTGGAACTCACAGCAATCCACCTGCATCTGCCTCCCCAAGTGCTGGGATTGTAGGCATGCACCACCTCGCCTGGTGAGGATTTTTTTTTTTTTTAATGTGTACATACGTTAACTAGGGTTACTGTTGCTATGCTGAAAAACCATGACCAGAAGCAACTTGGGGAGAAAAGATTTTATTTCACTCACAGTTCCATTTAACAGTTCATCATCAAAAGCAGTGAAGGCAGGAACTCATGCAGGGCAGGAACCTGGAGGCAGGAGCTGATGCTGAGGCCATGCAGGAGTGTGGCTTACTGGCTTACTCTCCATAGCTTGCTCAGCCTGCTTCCTTACAGAACCCAGGACCAGCAGTCTAAGAAAAGGACCACCCACAATGGGCTGGGCCCACCCCCACCAATCACTAATTAAATTCTCTACAGGCTTGCTCACGGCCTAGTCTTATGAAGACAATCAATTGAGGCTCCCTCCTCTCAGGTGACTATAGCTTGTGTCAAGATGACATAAAATTAGCCTGCACAAGCTGGGCATGGTGGCACATGCCTTTAATCCTAGCGCTCGGGAGACAGAGACAGGTGGATCTCTGTGAGTTCAAAGCCAGCCCACTCTACAGAATGAGTTCAGGACAGCTAGGGCTACACAGAGAGACCCTGTCTCAACAAACAAACATACAAAAGTTACCCTGCACAGTATGTCATGTGCATAGATGTGTGGGTGAGTGTTTGCATGTATATAAGCCTGAGCTGACCATCTGTAGTCTTCCTCAACATCGTCCATCTTATTTATTTAGGACAGTATCTCAGCTGAGCCCAAAGCTTTCTGATAGCTTCTCTGGCTAGCCAGATTGCTCTGGGTTTCCCATCTTCACCTTTCAGGAGCTGGAATTCCAGGCAGGCCACCATGGCTACCCAGTACCCTGTGGGTTCTGCCTCTGAGATCTATGGTCCTCACACTGGTCACCTCAAGTGCTGGGTCCACCGAGCTACTTCTCTACCATGTGTATGTATATATGCATTTTGCATGTATAAATGTTTTGCCTGCATGTATGTCAATGCACCACACACGTGCCTAGTGCCTTCAGAGCCAGAAGAAGGTGTTGGATTCCCTGGAACTGGAGCTAAAAACAGTTGTGAGCTGCCATGTGGCTGCTGGAACCAAACCCATGTCCTCAATGAGAACAGCCAGTGCTCTTAACCTCTGAGTCATCACCCCACCCCACCCCACCCCACCCCACCCCGGTTGTTTTTTATTGGCATATATTCATTATATATTGACGGTTTCATAAAGACATATTCATAAAGTATATCATGTACTGTGAAGTTTTTTTTTTTCAATTAAGTGATATAATCTAGTGCAAGGCATGACAGCACATGCTGAAAGATTGATGCAAAAACACTGTGAATTTACAGCCAGCCTGGGCTACACCTCTCAAATTAAAAAACAAAACAAAACCAAACCCTGAAGATACAATCAATGATAAAGTGTTTGATAAATGTCCTTACCAGTTGGTACATGGTCCTTCCAAATTCGGTAGTAGGGAAAAGGATTGCTCTGGAATATCCGAAGCACAGAAAAAGTTCTTGCTGGTTTTCTTCCATTTCTGTCTTCTGTGAGGACAGGGTCCAACTCTGTTCTGTTCACTGCTGTTTCCACTGGACAGCAAAGGAGGCAGAGGAAGGCCTGCCTGGTCTACAGAAAGAGATCCAGGCCAGTGTTACATAGTGAGTTCCTGTCTCAGAAGAAGGAAGGATGGAAGGACGGAAGGAAGAAGGAAGGAAGGAAAGGGAAGGAAGGAAGGAAGGAAGGAGGAAGGAAGAAGGAAGGAAAGGAAAGGAAGGGAGGAAGGAAGGAAGGAAGGAAGGAAGGAAGGAAGGAAGGAAGGAAGGAAGATAGGAATAGAGGTTGTTAATAAGTTTGTAAAGGAGTGTATATCTCAGTGGTGGAGCACTTGCCTAACTTGCATTCCAGGTACTAGGCTGGATTCATAGGACCATCCTCCTGGCCCCAACCAAAAAAGCTGAATGAGTACCTATCCAAACAAATCTTATGCATTCTATCAGTAAGAAAGCTAACAGCAGGTTGTGGAGATAACTTACTATGAAAGCCTAGGACCTAAGTTAAGAGTCAGGCGTGGCATATGCACCTGTAACCCTGTACACCTGTGCTGGGAGGCAGAGTCAGGCCACTTTCTGGAGCCAGCCAGTCTACCTGAGCCAAAAAGCTCAGGTTCAGAGACCCTGTCTCAAAAGATACACCGACGAGTGAGTGATAAAGGAAGACACCTCATGTCAAACTCTAGGTTCCACACATGAGCACAGATACACAAACATGCACCGGCATATATAGGTACACACAAACAAGAAAACACACACATACAGAATACTTAACAGACAAAAAAAATCCCTACAATGTTTCACCATCCTGGGAAGAACAGGGGTTCAAAATGAAAACCCAGCTCACCATCTCTTCCCTCCCCATCCCTATCTCCAACAGCCAACCAGACCGGTCTCTCGATTCCTTATTCTAGGCTCAGGCAGTTTCCTTTGATTTCCCTGGAATCATCTAACTCTGATCTCCTTCAGGGTCTCGGCTTTTTTGAAGGTAGCTGCTAAGGATGGAACCAGGGTCTCCTACATGCTGGGCTAATGCCTGGCCACTCCACTGAGCTCCAGCTCCAGCCAAAGCTTCAGCCTCCACTCCAGCCTTGTCTCTGTCACCTGGTCCTCCTGCCTCCGCTCACTCTGCAACAGATGTCAGACTGGCTGACCTTCTCCTTCCTCCTCCTGATTCTCCATTGGACCTGCAAATCACCCCATATTTTGCTTTATGTAACACTTTCTCCTTTGCTGTAAGTCACCTTGATCTGTTTTCTCTTTGAACTATTATTTTTATACTTTTCAATACCCAAAAATACCTTCTAAGGCTTCTAATTTTTATTCATCTTAAATTATAGCTCCTCTGCTGCCTTTTAATTCCAGAATTATTATTAGTTATTACTAATCATTTTACAGTGCTGTGAATTGAACCCATGGTCTTTGGCTTGCTAGGCTATATCCCAAGGTTGGTTTCTTTTGAGAAAAGATATTGTAACATTGCCTAGACTGACCTAAAAGTTGCTATGTAGCCCAGGCTGCCACTGCCTCTCAAATGCTGAGATTGTAGGCAAAGTCCACCATTCCCAGTAAAAACTACCACAGGTGCTGTCTAGGACCCTTCATGAACACATCAGCTCACTTACAGCTTTCATTCTGCTGAAGTAAGCTGCCTCAGTGTCTCAGTACAAAGGAGCTAGTTAGCTAGTGAGTATACCAAAAGCACTTTCCTCGAATGTCCTCTCCACTGCCTGTTTAACCAGTCCACCACTACAGAACTAGCGGCTTTACATTTATTTATTTACTTACTTATTCTTGGTTTTTGTTTTTTTTTTTTTTTATGAGATGGAGTCTTCAGGCCCAGATCTACAGCTGAAATCTTTCCTCCTCTGGGGCTACCTTAGTAGCAACATCAGGCCTTGCTGATCTTCCCAGCTTTAAAATCTAAGTAGTATGTACTTACCGCAGCCAATTAAACCATGATGGGTGCCTTTCGCAAGTCATCACCAAGCTTTCTTAGGCTGATGTGGCCTTACTCCAACCAACTTTAGTATTTCTTGATGGCAAGAAGCTTAAGCTGTCTTCTGATTTTATTCACCTGTTTGTGTGACAGGGTCTTGATAGGTAGGTGGACCCTGATGGCCTTGAACTCATTGTTTGGTCTTAGCTATCCCTGAACTTCAAGTTAAATTCTTAGACTACAGGTATGTGTTACCACCAGGCCTGACCTTTATTGATTGACTGATTGAGATTTAATGCGTACCCAGGTTGGCCTTGAACTAGTGGCAATTTTCCCCCTTCAGCTTTCTAAGTACTGGAATTAGAGACACAGATGGCTAACATGTCCTAGTCTGGCATGTTAAAATTCATGATAGAGAGTGATGAGAGCTGCCTTGAGGAACAGACAGGGGAGACTCTCCAATCCCTCGTGCACACAGTTCAGTACTCACAATTCGTCAGAGGTATTTACCTCTGAGGTTAATTAGGAGACACATTCCAATCCCTGATCTTGGATTTGAAGTCTGCCTTGACTTTGTTTTACTCTTTCAGTTACTGAGTCAATTTTATGAAGGAATAGAGCCTCCCCAACAGGCCCTGCCCCTGTATCCACCCTTGGCTACTCAAAGCATACCTCTGCAGGCAACAGCGGGAGCCCAGCTCTGCCATCCTGGTCCATCTGAGATCCCACTCTGCTGACTTCCTTCCTCAGCACTTCTGGATGCAATGCCATGTAGCCTGAAATGTTTGTTCTGTGAGCCTCTCCGAGCCTTTCTTTATTGTTGCCACGACAGTACAAAGGCAGCACATGCTCATTGTTTTTAAGATGCGCTGGAGTACAATGGTGTAGAAAAAAAGAACAAAAGTCTTACACCCCATGCAAATCAGTATTTCTACGCTGTGTATTTTCATAATAAATCTACAGTTTTAGAAACACACACTCTTCAATGCCTTGCTTTTAATTTCCTAAACAATTAGTGTGTGTGTGTGTGTGCGTGCATGTGTAATGTAGTCCAGGGTTTGAACTCCTGATGCTCTTAGGATTACAAATGTGTACCATTGCACCCCTGCCCTACACAATTATCCCAGATCTCACTGGTCCTCCGCCCACTGCTTAATGGCCACTGATGTCATCAGCCCCCTCCAGATGCACAGCTATTAACAGGCTGCTAACACTAGAACATTCTAACGAGCACCCTTCTACCCATAGCTCTGTGGACTCTAAGTCTTCAGTGCTTCCGGCTGCTACATTAGACCAGACAGGAGGATCTTCCTATCTGGTTCTACTTTCAGGTTCTGCCACGTGGACACAGAGTTCCGTAATGTCCCCACTGACTCACTCACTGGCCCGCAGTGGGCCCACCTCCCTCCTCACCTCAAAATAGAAGAAATGAGTCTCTGGGCTGCTTCCTCCTGATCCTGCTCTGTGTGATATCACAGAGGCAGGCTTCTCCCTTTCTCTGGAAGCACAGGGGGAAATCCTGGACATGTGAGAAGAGCACTTCAGAAACCAGCTGTGTTCTCAGGTGACCCTGAGGAAGGCCCTGAGAAGGAAGGAAGAACGTTTTTGGTTCATGAGACACAATCCCAGCTGTCCTGTTCTCAATGGGGCCAGAGGGATATAAATGTGACGAGACAGGAGCTGTGACGAGCTTCAGACAGTGGCTGATACGAACACACAGTCATCAGCGACGTGGCACTATTGTCCCAGCCCACATCTGTCCACTACAACGTGTCCTTTCTCAGGCCAAGGACAGGATGGGCTACAGGAAGTAGGACTGTGATACTCAGTTCAGCCCGACTCACCATGCCCACCACAACCTCCGCCCACCAGCTCGGACTGAACCCAGAGAAGCTAGCAGGGCGGTGAGGCGATAGAAGGAACACAGGCTAGATCTCAGGAGCTCACTGACCACCCTGGGACCTTCACTGAGTCATCAAACTATCCCTGTCAATAAAAAGCCACGCCAGCAGTCCTTGAGAGCAGGATGTGCACTAAGTGGTCAACACAAGCCATGGCGTTGCATAAGCAGTCAGTAAATACTTCATGTTCGCTGCAGTACTGCTTCCTTCTGACCTCACACTGTACTCGCTCAGGAGGGGTGCTCGGCAAGACACTCGTCACTGAGTCACTCACACATCGTCAGTTCTAGAGCTCGAACCAGGGCCTTCTGCACGTCAGCTGGGTGCTCTATGCTGGGGCTATCCTCCCAGCCTTTCTCTTTCTTTTATTTTCAGGCACTATCTTTCCAAGTGGCCTTAGCTGGCCTTCAATCTCTGCACTCAAGGGATCCTCTTGCCTCAGCCCCCAGCACGGCTAGGACCCCAGGGTCCTGCTCCTCTGTGTGGCTTAGTTTTTGTTTTGTGTGTTTGAGACAGGGTCTCACTAGGTATTCCTGGCTGGACTGGAAAACATGTAGACCAGGCTAGTCTTGAACGCACAGATATCCTCTTCCCTCTGCCTCCCAAGTGCTGGGATTAAAGACATTTATTACAACATCCAGAAATGTGGGGTTTTTTTGGGGGGGAGGAGGAGTAAGGGTGCACATGTATGAGAAACAGTCACACATAGCCCAAATGGACTTTGAACTTGATATATAATTGAGGATGGCCTTGAACTTCTGATCTTCCTACCTCCCCTTATCAAGTGTTAGGCTCACAGGTTCCACCACAGCTAGTTTATACACTGCTGGGGATCAAACTCAAAGCTTCGTATGTGGCAGACAAGCACTCTACCAAATGAGACACATCCCTAGCTCAGCTCAGTTCATGTTTCTTGCCCCAGCCCTTCCTCCTCCATCTCCTTCTTCCTCTCCCTTTTCCCCAGAAGAACATTCTAGAAAAAAAAAATATTCTAAATATCTCTTTCCTGTCCTGACTTATTCTCAGCACTGAGTCACATAAGGTAAGTATGATTCAGGGTTCGAGAACACAGACCTTTCCTCAGAGAGTCTAAAAAGAAACCCAAGGCCTTGACATACCAGAGGAAGGGGAAAAAGGAATTAATGTATTCTCTCATAACTATATATAGAGAAGCCAATATCAGAAAGGGAGAGCAGAGGCTACTCTCCCACTCTCCCACTCTTTCCTCTGCTCCTCACCTCACTGACCTATGCTCAGTCCCACAAAGCATGCCTCTGCTGAAGTAGCCACCACATCCACTGTTTAGGGACACCACTGGCATGCACGTGTCCTCCAGTGTTCTTGTCCTCAACACTCTACACTGAACACTTCCGTCTACTCTGTACCCGTGTCCTTAAGCTTTTCTGGATTTTGGCACTCTTCTATTACCCTCTTCTTGCCCGTCTGTCCTAATGGCCTTAATTTCATCTTCAAAATCCACGTGTTGGGTGGCTAGAGAGATGGCACAGGGCTTAAGAACTCTGCCTGCTCTTCCAGAGGACTCAGGTCCAATTTCCAGCACCCACATGGCAGTGCACAACCATCTGTAGCTCCAGGTACAGGGGATCTGACACCCTTTCCTGGCCTCTGTGGACACCAGGCACACACATGATATAGAGACATACATGCAGACAAAAGCCTCGTACACATAACACATAAGAATACATTTTTAAAAAATCCATACGTTGGATTCATCTGTAGAAGTCCTAGTCATCTGTGATTCAGAATGTGACCACACACACACACCGTATATACAGACCATATGTAACTGTGTTAGTATGAGGCCACCAGGGTAGGCCCTCAACCAATATGATTGGTGCTTTTACCACAAGAACTAATCACGACACAGACAGAGATGAAGCCAACCATGCAACACTCAAGGAAGGGTCTCAGAAGAAAGCAATCTGGCCAACACCTTGCCCTTGGACTGCTAGTCTCCAGATATGTGAGTCAGTAAGTTCCTGGGTTTTGAGCCTCTCCGTCTGCAATATTTCGTTATGGCAAATCCTGGCAGAGTCACTCATCCCTAGAATACAGTCAGTGCTCCCAAGAGTCACCCATGTCCACCAACATCCAAAGCTTTAGCTACAATCCTCTCTGCGACTGTTGCCTCAAGTCAGTGTCCACACAGAAACCTGGGTGCAGTACCCACACTCAGATGAACTGATAGTCGGACAATGCCTCCCCCATCCTGCCCCACCCCCACCCCGAACTGCCTTGCTAATTCTTAAAACCTGAAGAATAGAATGCCAGAATCATGGAAGGTTGGGCTAGCTCCTTTGCTTTGCACACATGGCACCTTTATCAAAAGGCAGACCCAGGAGAAACCCGGCCTCTGCTTGATTCCTTGCCCCTTATCAGAACCATCCCTGTGGCCACTGTCAAGACTGTGGCCATCATCTATGGTTGCTTTGGGACAGGGTCTTCCTATGCAGCCTAGGCTGGCCTCAAATTTGCAAGCTCTCTGGCTCAGTTTCCCAAGTGCTGTAGATTATACACCAGCACAACCAATATGAGCTTTCTTTTTTGTTGTTGTTGTTTTTGTTTTTAGAAACAGGGTTTCTCTGTGTAGCCCTGGCTGTCTCAGAACTCACTCTGCAGATCAGGCTGGCCTCAAACTCACAGTGATCCCCTTGCCTCTGCCTCCCAAGTGCTGGGATTAAAGGCATGTACCACCACTGCCCAGCTGAGCCCATCTTTTTCTTCTCCTCCCTCAGAACCAACAAAGGGACGACAGCACCTTCCAAAATCACCCTTTCTGTTGCCCAGTGATTAACTTGCATTTATTTTTGATAAATATTGTTGTCAGATTTCATTTTTTCTTCCTTTCTTTCTTCTTTCTTTTCTTTTTTTGAGATAGCTTCCCACATGTATCTCTGGCTGTCCTGGAACTCACTTATGTAGATCAGGTGGTCTGAACTCACAGAGATCCACCTGCCTCTGCTTCCTGAGGGCTGAGACTGGAGAAAAAAAAATATTTCTTGAATACGCCTAACAAGGGCTCTAATGCCATTAGAGTTCTTGCCTACCATGCATGAAGCCCGAGGTTCCATCCCTGGGGCCACACAAACCCAGCACGGTGTTACACGCCTGTGATCCCACCACTGAGGAAACAGAGACAGAAGTTGAAGGCCATTGTTAATTACACATGAAGTTCAAGGACAACCTGGGTTACATGAGACCCTCTGTAACAAAAAGAAAGAAGTAAAATAAGATAAAACCACAAAAAAAGATCCTCAATTATAAGCCTGCCTTACTAACCACGAGCTTGTAACTTGATTCATACCAGCTGCATCCCACATAGGTCAAAAATCCTCAAGCAGAAAAAAAAATAAATAAATAAAATTATATATATATATATATATACACACACATATATACATATATATGTATATATGTGTATATATATGTGTATATATATATGTATATATATATGTATGTATTGGCTCTGTGTTTGAGACAGTTTTCCTATCTTTTCTAGCCTAGCCTTAGGCTCAAGACCTATGTGACTTGCCTTCAAAATGCTGGGTTTATAGGTGTAGACCACATTACACCAGAAACTAAAAAAAAAAAAAAAAAAAAAATTTTTTTTTTTGAGACAGAGTTTCTCTGTGTAGCCTTGGCTGTCCTGGACTCACTTTGTAGACCAGGCTGGCCTCCAACTCTGCCTGCCTCTGCCTCCCTGATTGCTGGGACTGCAGACATGTGCCACCACGCCCGGTGAAATTTTAATGAGGTCCTCCTAGGAAAAAGAAATCTTCACTAACTTGTAAAAGTTAATACATCTGAAGGGCTGCAAATCCAACCCAAGCATCAGGGACTAACCCCGAAATTCCCAGAAACAAGCTTAGAATTAAAAATCATTGAGCTGGGCCTGGTGGTACAGGTCTGTGATCTCAGCTATATAGGAGGGGGCAGAGGCAAGAGGATTCAAAGTTCAAGTCCTGCCTAGGCTACCAAACAAGTTCAAGACCTGCCTGGGCAATTTCCTGAGACTGTCTCAAGACTGAAAGGTAAAGAGGACTGGGCACTGGAGAGATGGCTCACGAGCATTTGCTGCTTTTCCAGAGCAGCAGAGTTCAGTTCCCATCACCCGTATCAGCAGCTCAGTGCCTTCTAAGATTTCAGCTCCATGGGCTCCAACGCCTCCGGCCTCAACAAGCACCTTCAATCACAGTATTTAAGCTGAAGTGTGTGATAAAGTTTACCAGACTTTCAGGAAGCAGATCCAGCAATACACGAGCCTAACGGGGAGGATAACCTTCCCTCCTGATGTGTCCGGCCTGTGATCTCTCCACAGTCAGAACCGATTTTGGTTGTTCTAGGGGTGTCTGCTAGCTGTAGACAGGTGGGCAGAAGGTGCGGAAAGGACCGTGGCTGGGTTGGTACAGTGCTGGCCTATAATCCCAGAGGTGAAGAAGGCAGGAGGATCACATAGCCAAGGTTGCCTTTGGCCATACCATGGGTATGGGGCTAGCCTGGGCTACATGAGACCCTATCTGGAAACAGAAGAAAGGAGGGAGGGAAGGAGCAGAAAAGAGGATGAGGGGAAAGAGAAAAGCTGAATCCAATCAGCCTGAACTAGGAATTTATCTCCATTATCACCCCTGGAATTCCAGGGCCAAGGCCAAGGTGTGTGTGTGTGTGTGTGTGTGTGTGTGTGTGTGTGTGTGTGTGTGTCGGGGGTAGGGGGTGGGAGGGAGTTACCAAGTTCCCAGAACCCCTTTTGGCCCCTTTCAATCTAGTTCTTACACTGGTCCAGGTAAATTTTATTTTTCAAGATAAGGTTTCACTATGTAGCCTGTTTGTCCTAAAACTCTTGCTGTAGACCAAGCTGGCCTTGAACTCACAAGGATCAAAGGTGTTCATCAACACAATGTTTTTTAACCTGGGGATGGTATGGCTCTTAGCTTCCTCTTCCTTCAAAAGTGTAAAAACCTAGCCGGGTGCAATGACACAGGCCTGTGTCATCCCAGCACTCTGGGGGGCAGAGGCATGTGGATCTCTGTGAGTTCAAGGCCAGCTTAGCTTACAAACTGAGTCCAGGACAGTCAAGGCTACACAGAGAAACCCTGACTCAGAAAAGGGAAAAAAAAAAAAAAAACAAACTTCAGGATCTTCAGGAACATCAGGAGTAAATCTTGGTATTTAGGATGCTTTACGCTTCCAAAAAAAAAAAAAAAAAACTTTCCACAGATCTTAAAAGGAAATTCAAACTACCAGAGCCAGAGCCTTCAAGATCCTCTGTGTCGGGCATCCGCCTATTCTATGCTTTCTCAGAGAGTCAGCCTCCAAAGTCTTTAAGTCCTTTTCCGTTTCTTCCACTTCTTCCACAGGACAAGCTCACCCTCCCTCGGCCCCAGGCATTCCTCCTACAGGTCCAGCCATTACTGCGGTCTTTATCACTTGGGTGTCTTCTGAGTCATCAATGCCCCCTACTCTCCACCCCCAGTTCAGTCTCTGCCATGTTTTACTGGCCGAAGAGCATGTGTCACGATGAACAAACCTCGTTGGCAAACCGCATCCCCTAACCAGGGTGTTCTGAGCACCAGAACAGAGCCAGGGCTGTCCCAGGCTTGACCCTCTGGCCTCCACCACCCCCAACTGCTAGGATAGCAGGCATGTGTGGCTGCACGGAGTCTTCTCACATTTGCTCCTTGTGTGGGAGCTCACTCAGAATTTTCAGTCCCAGGATGGAGTCTGCAGGCATCCACAGCGCTGCTCAAATGTGTGCCTGGGTGACAGTGAGGCTAAAAATTATTAGCTAACTTGCCAGTGTGGAGTAGGGTATGGCGAGCCATCGAGTCCAAACCCCACCCTAGCTGGTTCCCAGAAGGCAGCTCTCTCGCTTACTAAGCCGGGAATTGAACCCAGTCTCGCTCGTGCTAAGTCAGCCGTGTGTTATGGAGCTGCATCCACAGGCTTTAGGTTTTGAGGCAGGGTCTCACTATAGGTTGCACAGGCTGTCCTAGACTTCTCCATGTAACAAGTGCTCTTAACCTGAGCTATCCCTCCAGATCCTTGGCTTAAACTTTGTATACAGACAAGGCTGGTTTCGAACTCTTGCTCCTCCTACTTCCACCTCTCAACTGCTAGGACAACAGACCGAGTCTTCTCCTGTTCCTCCTTGGCGTAGGACTTTACTAATCCATCAGGCAGTGAAACAGCGCTGCAAGTGTTGCACAACTCAGCTTTGGAAAGCTGAATCTGCACTCACCATGCAGCTACGGATGCATAAACACGTGTAAGGCAGATTTCTGAGGGTGCTTCGGATCAAACCCAGGGCTTTACACAAGAGACAATGCTTTTCCACTGAGCCACAGCCTACTTCGGATGCAGCAGGGTTTTGTTTTGTTTTTTAATTTATTTATTTCATGCATAGGAGTGATTTGCCTGTGTGTATGCATGCCTGGTACCCACAGAGGTCAGATGACTGCATGGGCTCCCCTCAACTGGAGTTACAGATGGTTGCGAGTCATCATGTGGGTGCTGAGAATTGAACCCAGGTCTTCTGGAAAAACAGCAAATGGTCTTAACCACTGAGCCATCTCTCCAAGCCTTTCTTTTCTTTTCTTTTCTTTTTTTTTTTTTTTTTTAAACCAATGGTTGGGATGCTTTGAGGGTGGAAGGAGCTTTGTTCAGTTTTGGTATGAGACAGGGAATCACGTTGCCAAGGCTGGCCTCGAACTGCCTGCGTAGCTGCATCTGCCAGTGTATCTGGTTTTCTGTGATCCTGGCTCAAACCCAGGGTTTTCTTGTATGCTGGCCAAGCCCTCTACCCACTGAGCCACATCTCAAGCCCAGAGAAAGCTGTTTCCTAATTGGAACTGGTTATACAGCTATGCTCATTTAGTGAAAACTCCCAGGGCTGTAGACTTCTGAATGTGCCCTATTCTGAATGTGCTTATGCTGAATCACACGAAACTGGCATTTTTATACATGAAAAGTGGGTGGATACTGGCAGTCACATATGGTCCAACTTACACTTTATACTTCAATAAAAAGATTACTTATGAAAAAAAAAAAAAAAAACAACAACACCCAACTCCTGCCCAGTTTAACCGCTTCCAATAAGGTTGTGTAAAAACTGATTTTGAGTAAATCAGGTTTGGTCTCCCTGGGGCTCCTTGGCGGGTGGCCAACAGGCTAAGGGTCGGTAAAATCTTCCCCGAGACCCAAGGCTTCTGACTCTAAAGCCCCACAACAAGGCCCAAGTCCATTTCCTCCTAAAGGTCTAACTTGTACCCCAGGTGGAGATGTCCAAGGACATACAGTGTGGCTGCTTGGGGTCACTAAACAGACTCCTTGTTTGGCACTGTGAGGTTCCTGCTCTCCAGAATGTCCCCTGGCCTTGAGAACACTCATCTCCTTCCACTACATCTGTGACTTTTTTTTTTTTTTTAAATCTCCAGTGTTTAACCCCTTCTGCAGTCATCAGCACAATGCCAGCTCTGCTCTTCTTACTAGACTAACCCAGATGAAAGTGGGGCATCCTGACATGGTGCCTGGTTAAGTGATGTGGCACCAATAGAAGCCAGGTTAGAAAGAGGGTCCAAAGCACTACCGACCAGTCAAAAAGAAGCCAGCCCCCACTTCTCCCATGGAAAGTGAAAGTTGAGTCTAAGCCTGCTGAGAGTTGCTGACTCCTGGCTAGGCAGGCAGGCAGGCAGGCAGTCTGGTCCTCCCAGAAGCCCTAGCTTCTCCTGAAGGTCCTATTCCATCGTGGGAGGAGTCTGCTAGGAAGTGGATGCTGATGAAGTAGCCTGTGGGGTGGGGCTCATCAAGCACACCAAAAGCATCACAATAGGCTTGCTGTGAATAGCTCAAGTAAGAGGAGGCCACAGTGAGGAGTACTGGTGGCTCACTCCCTTAATCCCAGCACTCAGGAGGCAGGCCCATCTCCGTGAGTCCAGCCTGGTCTCAGAGTTCCAGAACAGCTTAGGCTACACAGAGAAACCCTGTCTTAAACACACACACACACACACACACACACACACACACACACACACAAACCAAAAAACTTTTTAGCCAGGTGCAGTGGCACACGTCTTTAATCCCTGCACTCAGGAAGCAGAGGCAGATGGATCTCTGAGTTTGAGGCCAGCCTGGTGTACACAGTGAGTTTGAAGACAGCTAGGGCTATGCACAGGAATCCTGTCTCAAAAAACCAAACCAAACAAAAAACTACTCAAACAACTCAGCACCCAGAAGGCTGAGGTAGGAGGCCTGGAAGCCCATTTTAGATTGACTTGACCGTACTCTGCAGCCCAAACAAGTCTCAGGAATCCTCCTATCTCAGCCTCCCCAGTAGCTATCATTCCAGGCCTGCATCACAAGCACCAGCCAAAAAGAATGCCCCTTAACACAGCGTGCCACTGCCCAGTTTGGCAGACTGAAAATAAAAGTTCTTAGTGGATTCTGGGGAAAATAAAAATGAAATGGAAGCTGTACTTAAAAAAAAAAAAAAAAGTTCTTGGGGCTTGAGAGAGGGCTCAGCAGTGAAGAGTGGATACTGTTCTTCCTGAAGACTTGGACTTGGTTCCCAGCACCCACATCAGGCAGCTCACAACCACCTCCAACTCCAATTCCAGGGTATTAATTGACTCCTTTCCCTTTCTTTCTCCCCACCATGTCCTGCTT
>NW_026596040.1:786797-811161 GCF_907164565.1 Psammomys obesus | reverse complement strand
TGTGTGTGTGTGTGTGTGTGTGTGTGTGTGTGTGTGTGTGTATGGAGACAGGGTTTCTCTGTATAGCTGTGGCTGTCCTGGAACTTGCTCTGTAGGTAAGGCTGGCCTCAAACTCAGAGATCCATCTGCCTCTGCCTCCAGAGTGCTGGATCAAAGGTGTGTGCCACCACCCAGCTGACACTTTGGGCTTCTTAGCTGTAAAGCAAAGACAGTAAGACTAACGTAAGTCTTTCCTCTCTTCTTTCTCCTTCTTTTTGAGACAGGCTTTCACTGTAGCCCAGGCTGCCTTCTACCTCACTACCTAATTATATTGCTCAGACTAACCCAGAACGCATGGTCATTCTCCTGCCTCAGCCTACGAAGGGCTAAGATTTACAGATGGTCTGTAAACCATCATAGTTCTCTCTTTCTCTGTCTGCAGGGCCTCACTATGTAGCCTTGGTTGGCCTGGAAATTGTTATGCAGACCAGGCTGGCCTTGAACTCAAGAATTCTGCCTGCTTCTGCCTCCTAAGTGTCAGGACTAAAGGGGTATGTCACAATGGCAAGCCTTTCCCACCCCACCACCACCCTTTTCCTTTCAGCACTAGGAGCTGAATCTAGGGCTCTGTGCATGCTAAGCAAGTGCTCTATGTAAACCATACCTCAATTCTGTTTCAATGTTTATCTGGAAACAGTATTCTCTAAGTTGCCCAAGCTGGCTTTGAGTTCACCTCAGCTCAAGCAGAACTTGAATTTGCAATCTTTCCACTTTTAGCCTCCTTCCTAGTTGAAATAACAAGCCCTAACATTGGCCAGGATATAGTTTTCCAAAGAAACATTACAGACCCTCAGGATGTAGATCAGCGGTAGAGCTCTTGCTGACTATATCAAGCCCAGGGCTTGATCCTCAGCATACCACGTACACACACACAAATGTTTTAAAAAAACACAGCTGAAGCCGGGCAGTGGTGGAACATGTTGTTTGTCCCAGAGGCAGAGGCAGGTGGAGCTCTGAGTTCAAGTCCGGCCTAGTCTACAGAAGTGAGTTCTGGGAGAGCCAGCGCAGAGAAACCATGCCTCAGAAGAAATAATAAATAGACGAATGGTGAAGTATAACTGAGCATGGTTGTACATGGAGATGGGTTGAGGGAGAGGATGCAGAGTTGGATACTAACCTGAACTACATAATAAAAGACTCCCAAAAGCCAGGTACTGTGGCACATGCTGTAATCCCAGCACTCTGGGAGGCAGAGACAGGTAGATCTTTGTGAGTGTGTGGTCAGCCTGGTCTACAAAGCGAGTCCAGCACAGCCAAGGCTTCACAGAGAAAACAAATGCCAAAGAAACAAGAAAGTCCAAAGGTGAAAACACACTGAGCAAAGGATCAGCAAACAGTAAGTGCTCCATAAATGTCTGACACCGAATTGGAACTGCTGCCTCTCTTCCTTCCTCAAACATTATCCCCTGGATTCTTGATAAAAGGGCAAAGCCCAGAACTGAAGCCACTCCACTGCCTTGTCCACCATCTGCAGGGGATGAATGAACTATGTTTGTACTGGCGATGAGTAGAAAGACTGTCATCATCACAGGCAGGCTGAAGGGCTGTTAGAATCTGTTGCTAGGAAAAAACAAAAACAAACAAACAAACAAAAAGCCCACGGAGACCACAGGGCAGTTTGGAAGGCATGTGCACAGCTGCCCAACTGTAATAGTTAATCTGAGATCTTCTACCTTCTGCGGAATGAATGTTTTGAGTTTTCCCCACCATCTTTCTTTCTGTCTTCTCACTCCCCGAAACACCAGCCCCAGGGCTGCTGTTGAGTTAAATCTGGGTGTTACACCTGCTTGGGACTTGCTCATCCTTGCTCATCAAGTTGTGGCGAAAGACTTTTCTGTTCAAACTGCCCACTTGCCAGGCATTTGCCCATGTGTGGCGGAGCCTCCGCCCATGACGCTCTGCTTAACACGTGCTCTAACGTTCCTTAGACGCACCTTTCAGCCCTCAGATTCAATTCAAAACCACAGGCTCCTCTCTGAGACACTTCCCAATGCCCAAATTAAAACCTGCCTTCACCATGGGGCTAAGGAAGATGGCTCAGCTGGTGAAGTACTTGCTTTGTGTGTTAGCTAGTTTTATGTCAACCTGACACAGGCAACAGTCACTGGAGCGGAAGGAGCCTCAACTGATAAAAGGACTCCATAATAACAGCAGTCTGTGGGGCACTTTCTTAACTAAGAAATTAATTGATAGGGGAGGGCCCAGCCCTCACTGTGGGTGGTGCCACACCTGGGCTGAGCAAGTAAGCTGGCTGAGCAAGCCATAAAGAGCAAGCCAGTAAGCAGCACCCCTCCATGGCCTCTGCACCAGCTCCTGCCTCCAGGTTCCTCCCCTGTCTGAGTTTCTACGTTGGCTTCCCTCAGTGGACTGTGACTCAGGACAAGTAAGCCAAATAGACCCTGTCCTCCCCAAACTGCTTCCGTCATGGTGTTTCATCACAATTGTAATCCTAACTAAGACACTGTAAGCATGAGGATGAAAGGCTGGATACCCAGAATCCACATAAAAAAGCTACACACACACACACACACACACACACACTGGTTATACCAGTGCTGGGAAACATAAAGAGCAGGACCCTGAGGCTTGCTATCCACCCATATTAGCCGAGCAGTGAGTTCCAGGTTTATTTCAGTGAGAGTCTGCCTTTCAAAAACCAAGGTGAGAGGCTGGAGAGCTGGCTCAGTGGTTAAGAGCACTTGCTGCTCTTGAAGGGGACCCAGGTCTGATTCCCATCAATCACATGACAATTTACAACCAGGAATCCAGCACCCTATCATGACAGGCACCAGGCATGCCCGTGGTTTACACACACACACACACACACACACACACACACACACGCAGGCAAAACATCACACATTAAAAACAAACAAAAAACGCAAAACCGACTCTCCTCAGGATCCACTGACTTCTGTTCTGCACACATATATGCACGCCTCTCCCACATGAATACACACAAACGTACCCCGCTTTACATGCCTCAGTTCCATGACCTCAGCGGGCTGACTTCTTTGAGCAACTTGCCAGAGCTCAAGGTGCACTCACTCGTTTCCTAAAAGACTGAGCTTCCTAACGGCAAGGGGCAAGGGGGCATGTCTGTCCTCCACCACGGAGGCCCCCGATCACCGAGGGCAGCAGCACACTGACAAGCAAATGGATTCTTCAGAAGTGCTGCCAGACTGTGTCTCTCAGGCACTACAATGGGGCTTGAAGCTTCTCTCCCTCCCCACCTCCCCACCCTAGGCACTGTCCTCCATCAAGACAGGATCACAAAGTCGAACCCTGTTTTGGGCTAGATTCCTTCCTCCACAGTTTAAAAAAAAAAAAAAAAAAAAAAAAAAAGGAGTTATTTGTAACTGAGCAAGGGCCATGGGTGAAGACCAGCTGGAAAAAAATGTCATTGTTTAACTGTCTAAATGACAAGAAAAAGGTTTTCTCAGACCCTGATGGCAGAGAGGGGTTTAGACTCAATGTAGAGAGAATTGGGTTGCAAATCCTGAAATTCAGCACTGTTTACTAGCCCTTCTGTTCATCAGATACAGGGCTTTCGGCCTCAATTTCCAGATCTGACAAATGGGAACAGTGATAACTATACGCAGGTCCTGACGTCCTCCCCCCTCCCCCTTGGCTGTGGATGGAGGTTCTGTACCCGGAAGGAAGCTGAGGCTCCGCGGGAGACTGTTCTGGTCCCAGGAACTGAGTAAGTAATCACTGAGCCGTGAGTGCGCCAGAGTGTTGCAAAGGCATTTTCAGCTAGGACGCAGTGACCTTGGGTTCCGGTCTGAACAGCCTGTGATGGAGCCTAAGCCCCAGCCCCAAGCCTGACCTCAGCCGTGGGCCGAGTCTTTTAGTTGGTTCCTCTGACAACAGCCAGGCGCGGTCCTATGATGGCGTAGGAGGAAAAAGACAGCCACATAACCCAGGAAGGCCAAACACCATCAAGATACACACACCTTACCGGGAATCCAGACTCTTAAGCTACATCAAAGCCAAACCTACCCCAGGCTCCTAAAGACTACAGGCTTCCCAGCTACTCGGCGGAGCTGGGCCTCATGCTGGAGCGCCCAGGCTTCAGGAGTCAGGCCTAATGGAGGGGCTCTTCTATTCACCCGCTTGGGCTGCCAACCCCCACTCCTCATCCCCCAGCAAAGAAAGGCTCCCAGGCCATTTCTATTCCTTCTGTGGCTCAAGAGTCCTGTTATTTAATACCGTGGCCACCCCGGCAGCATCCTGCCGTGGCCTGCTCCACCCATTCACCTGGCCAGTTCACCACTTCTCCCTCTTCATTTACGGGGGCGAGGAGGGGGAGCCTTAGGGAAAACTGCCTTCTACAACAAAGGGCGGGGGACCACAAGACTACAAAGGCCAGCGTCTTCCGAGGACTGAAAGACAAGGACGCGAGTAGTGAAAGGGGCACCTAGCCAGGGCAGCAGAGGGCGGGCGGAAGCCCGGGGCACTGCGGACATTACACTGGGGCGGGGGAGAGGCGGGGCGCTGAGAGGTGAGGGCCAGGCCTCTGGCTGAGTGGACAGAATCGCCCCGGGGGGTACTGCAGCCGGAAGAGGCCTCGGCCCAGATACTGTCCACACCCAAGAAATGGGGGGGGGGGGGGGGGAGTGGTCTGCACTTAGAAAGGGAGCCAGATTCTCTCAGCAACCCCCACCCAGTCCTTCTTTGAAATAGACAAAGGACATTTTCTTAATTTTTGGCAAACGCAGCTGGAAGGTCCCTGCCCCCGACGTCCCCAGGCGCCACTGATCTTGAAAAGAAGGTCCCCAGTAGGGGTCCTCTCGCTTCCCCGACTCCCCATCGCCTGCGGCGACAAGAGATACGCTGAACGAGGTGTGTCCTCCCCCACCCTGCTCTGAGCCCAGGATCCGGAGGCCGCAGCGCCCCCCACCCTCTAGTCACACTGACGGTTCCTGCCCAAGCCCGCAGTGGCGTGAAGGTGGCCTTTACCTCCTCTCGCAGGCTGGGAGGAGGGTACAACCCACGCAGCTGAGCCAGCTGCAGTAGTCGCCGCCGCCCTCCATTCATTAAAAAGAAAAAAAAAAAAAAAGGAACAACCTCCACCCCTTTTTGTAAAAGAACGACGGCCCCTGAAGGAGCAACAGCCGGCCCCAGCAATCACGGGTTAAGCTCTTTTCCGGCCCCCCATTCATAAAAAAAGGAGCGCAGCGCATGCGCGCACAGGGTCGCCTGTGCCCACCCATTCATAGAATCGCGGGCGGCGCGCGTGCGCACTGGAGCTCTCTGCCCTCCCATTCATAAAAAAGCCATTTTCCCAGGCAAGGGTTGCAACATCGCCGCCGCGGCAGCGAGCAGACCTGACAGCCCCGAGCTGGTGCTGCAGGACTCAAGGAGCCTTACCGGCTCCTCTGACTGGCGTCTGCGAGTACAACTGCGACTGACCCACAAGGGTTCGGGGATTTACACAGACTCAGGAGCGATGCTTGTGACTCTGCAGCTCCTCAAAGTAAGTCCACAGCCGGTTTGGGGATCCAAAAGTATCCCCTCAATGCCGTGACGCGGCTCCCCTCGGGCTGGGGCCAGTGGTGCGCTATTTAGAGCCGCTTTGGTGTCCGTTCCCTCGGTTTGCGCCTCCTCGAGTCCCTGCGGTTCGCCGCAGCTACCAGGCGCGCCCGGCCGGCACGGCGCTGGGGGTGTTCGCAGCCTGGCACTGCGTTGTCGACCCTGGGCATTGCCAAGCCGGGCTTCCGAGCCCTGTGCGACTCTGGAAGCCCTGTGCACGTCCGGGGAGTTTGCCTGTGGCCTGGCCTCTTCTGCCACTGCTCTCCTGGAGCGTTGCAACCCCTCAGCCCTGGGCTAGCTCTGGAGCGACCGCTTGGGACTGGGGGGGCGCCCGAGGTTTGGGCGGCTCGCCCACCCCGGGGCTCCGTGCCCACGCTGCCAACTCTGCCGTGGGTCTTCCCGGCCCGCCTCAGCGGCCTATGCTCGACGTAGCTTTTTCTTTCCCGGTTCCGAGCAAGGGAGGACTGGGATTCCTTTCCTTATGCTTCCCTACCGGGTGGTTAGCGTAGGGCCGGCCAAGGACCGGGCTTTTCTGCTCCCACTCCTTGGCGAGGCGGTTCCAGGCCGTCTGACCTTTGCTCGGCTGTCTCATTTTATGCTGTACCACTGCCTTGCCTCTTCCTTCCCTAGCCTCTTTTGGGCCCGAGGCTCCTTGGCCAGTCGGTGCTCCCCTGTCCTCAGACATCGATCTTTGCCAAGCCCCAGGGCCCCAGGGCCTCTCGTTAAGGCTGTGGTGGGGGCTGAAGGTGCGTTTACATAACGCCGGGCGTGTGGGAGCCGGAGGAAGAGGTTGCGTGCGTAGGAGAGATAAGGTGCCCACTTTCCCTCCTCGTTGGTACCAGACTTGACAACACCGAGAATAGAGGATAAAGACGGTATGTTCTAAAAAATTTGAAGTCGCCAGGGCCACGGGGCCATTGAGGGGGGTAAGGGGGAGGCCGGGCTTGGCTAAGCCGGGCAGCTGGAGCTTGGCTTCATCACTGGGGCCACGGCTGTGCCCAGTTCCCTCTCCAAGCAGACGATCAAAAAGCATTTACAGTAGCTGCTCTTGGGCAAGAAGACGGTTTCTCAATTCTTTTGATTGGGAGCTGGAGGTTGTGGGTAGAGGAGGGGAGAGGCGGAAAGATGGTTGCATGACCTGAAGGGCTGAGGGATGGATGGGCTGGAGGGGACTGCATGCAGAGTAGAGGAAAAAGCTGCTGCTGGCTGGGCATCCATATTGTCAGGCCTGGCTCAGGGCAGAAGGCCTCCTACTGCGCAGGGAGGCTCCCGGGAACCCTGCGATGCTGCAAAGAAAAGATAGATTCCTGGGGTCCTCAGACCTCAGTCCCCAGTGGTAGTCTTCTCCAGATCAGTGGTGTGATCCCCCCACCTCCCACCCCCCTTTTTCAGGAGAGGCAAGGGAACCTGGGGAGGGCAGGAACCCAAGCAAATCCTCTGTAGCTGACCAGTGCTGCAACCTTTCTGACAGGCCTGTAGGCGGTAGAAGATTGGAAGGTGAGACCTAGAGCAGTTGGGAAATAGGGGTTTATCAATCCCTTAATATATTCCGTCTGGCCTAAGGCCCTACCCAATATTGCACTGCTGGATTTCACAATATTCAGAGTTCTCTGGATCTTCACACAAATGGAGCATAAACATCTGAAATTTTCTGGTTCTAACCCTGGTTTAGTGCCTTCCTATGGGTCCGGGAAGGGAAGGATTTCAGTTGCTCAGGCTTTTTCTCTGAAAGAAAGACGTTGTAAGGTTGGCATCCCTGGAGTTGAATTTCCTCTATTGCTGTTTCTTGGAGGGTCTCTTGGCTCCAGGAAAATTTTCGCCTGGCAAGAGCAGTTGTACTGGGCTGGTGGGCCTTCAGATTGCTGAAATCAGGATGGACAGTTAGGTTGAGGGAGCTTTAATGACATCCCTTGGTTATACTCCATCTGAAATTTTAGACTTGAGCTCAGGAGTCACTTTCCTTCTGGGATGTCCATGCCCTCCTGCTGAATCCCACAACCCTTTCCGTATTTCCCTCCCCACAGCTTTGGTGGTAAGAGACAATACATGGACCCATTCCGGGCAGGTGGGAGGCTGGGCTTTGTGCCTGTGTCGCGGTCCAGAATTTAGAAATCACCCTTTGCCCAGTTCATACCTTTTTTTCACTATCTTGCAAACTTAGCACTATATGTGCCCAGAGTTTTGGCTGACTTTCTAAAACAACAGAAAACAGATGAAGGCAAATAAGCGATCCAAAATTAAGGGAGACACAAAATCCATTAACACTTTATTAAGCGGCTTTTGAAATGTGTTACTATGGGGTTTTAACACCTTTGGATCATGCAAAAGGGCTTTAAACTACACTTTTCTGATGTCCCTAGATGTGGTACCTTTCTGCCCCGTTTTGGACTCCTAGAACATTATTTTTAATTTATTTTTGAGGCATGAGCTCCTTATGTAGTCTTAGTTTGTCAGGGGAATATACTGAGTGGAGTTGGCTCTTTGCTAGCTGGCTTGCTTGCTTTGAAACAGGGCTTTATCCTGTAGGCACAGGCTAATTCTGAATTAAAAAAAAAAAAGATTAAGAGAAAGGTTAATCGTGTGTATGTGTACCTCCGTGTGAACGCAGTTGCCCGCAGACACCAGAGGTCGTGAGCACCGCTGCAGGTGGTGTTCCTGGGGCAGTTACATGCTGCTTGATGTTGGTGCTAGAAACCAAACTCAGATCTGCTGAAAATCCAGGGCTTAACCACTAAGCCCTCTCTCCAGACCTATAACCATGAGTTCTTAATTTTTCTGCCTCCTGTAATCCTGGGTGCTAGTTTTACAGATGTGCTACCTTGCTGAGCTGTTTGTTTTGTTTTTTTTTGAGACAGGGTTTTGGCTGGCCTGGAACTCATCATGCAAAACATGCTGATTTCTAACTTGGAGCAATCCTCCTGCCTCCGGGAGTGTCGGCCTGACAGGCAGGAAGGCTCCACCATTCCCAGTTCACAACAGGGTTTTTGAATGAGAGGAATGGTAAACGTGGAGAAGAACAACACAGTGACCAGATTTTTTGCAAGGAAACAATGACTAACTCAGGGGAAATTGTATTATTGATTCTTTCAGACCAGGCTACGACCTGCCAAGCATGGGCCTTAAGAGCCAGAGGAACCAGGGTTAGCCAATAGGGCTGCTAGTGAGTGGCTAGCACGGGGACACTTTTAGTCCTTTACTGCTAGTAGGAGGGTTTAGTCTTAAGGACATTTTGAATAAAAGGCACAGGAAGTACAAGGTACTGTGTGATATGAAAGGTTGGGGTTATTGGCTCCCAGGGAGCTGGGACTACCCTGCAGACCCTGACAGCTGATTGGATTGGGGAATGTATGCACGATATGTGGTCAGGTTTAAGAGGCCCTGCTGTTCAGCTGTGATGGGGTTGTTCTTACCAAGGAAGGGCCTCCAGTCAGTGAAGGAAGCGAGGAAGAGAGCACAGATGTTCTAGGTCTAGTGGAGGAAGGGAAGGGGCCCTGGGGCAGGTGGCCACTTGCAGAACAGCGGGTTTCCCTTGTCAGTCTGTTTGTGGCTGGGAAGGGCGGGGGGACTCATTTCCTGTTCAATCCCAGGAGTAGGCTAAGAGTCTATTGTCAGTTCTGTTTCTTGGTGGAGGTTAGGGAGACAATAAGACCATCTTGATGACATGTAAGAAGAAGCCTTTCAAGCGAGCGGGTGTCTGCAGCTTTGGGTCACATCCTACACTTTGGTCTGGCAGCTCAGAGCTTCGTGTAGTTCGAGGATGTTGCTGGTTGGTTAGCGGGTTAGCGGGCTCCCGTCCATTGCCCTTCCTTTGTGACATGGCTTCTGATTCCTCTTAATGGGATATTGTACAGATAACAAGAATAGGGCGGTATACATACAGCAAAATGAAACCTTGAAGCTGGTTTAAACTGTTCAAAATACAACAAGGATGGGGAAGAGGGCTGAAAACTGATGTTGGGACAAAGGATGAAGGGCCGTGTATCCTTTCCTGATCCCTAACATGGCCAGCCGTGAGCTAGTAAAGTAGGGAGTGTGTGAAGGTGTGTCCTCAGACAAACTCAACTGCCCAGAAGCTTTCTGCTTCTTCCACTGGGCTATTCTTCACAAATTGACTTTCCTCATAAGACTCAGAGAGGGAAGTCCCTGGCTTTCACTAGCTCCCCCCCCCCCCCAGTCTTTTTAAAAGCAATGTCATCGTCTGGCTGTAGCTTAATTAACTAAGCTGGGATAGTGGCACAATGGACTCAGCAGTGATGTTGCTGCAGAGGAGTGGGCAGGCTCTCCGCAGCCTGAAGACCTTTATTCTGAGTTGTTTAAAGGGTTAAACAACCCTCTGTGGGAGAACCCCCTGAGCCTGAATGGGCAGCACAGAAATTGCCCATTCATTCAGAACGCCCTGCCAGTTTGTCATTAACCGACCTGTAGAATTTTAAAGTATAGCCAGCAGGTTTTCCACATATTTCCCAGCTCCCCTTGCTAGGGTAAATCAAGGGAAAGATTGTGTGTTGTATGGACATTTAACATACCTCTTGGTGCTTTTCATGCAGCCTGTGTCCATTTCTCTTCCCACAGTTACAACTGGCAGTGATGGTCAAGACAGGCAGCTCTGAGCTGCAAGACCAAGCCCAGATCAAGGGACTGAGAGGGAAGGGGGGAAGGGTTGAGCAGCTTGCTGACTCATCAGCAGGCCTCTCTTCCAGTTTCCTTGTGCCTGGCTCTTCCTTTGCCTTCCCTCCGCTCACTTCTACACGTGCACTGGAAACTCAAGAGATGCCCCAGAAACCCCCAAAGCTTAACTTGATAGGTGAGGGAGGAGTCCCCTTTCCCAGCAGTATTTCCTTATCTTTGGAGGACTGGTTTTATAGGGAGACCCTGTAAGGGAGATAGATACATACGAATAAAAATGCAAACAGTAAAGGAAGGATGAAGTGACAGAACTGGCCAACAAAACAAAACCAAAAAACTAACTGGAAATTTTTAACTGGGGGTCTGGGACAAAAGCCCTATTCTGAGTCATTTATTTGCTGATTATGTTCCTGAACCTCTCCTCATCCCTGCTCGACACCCCAGGGCTGGTGGCTAATGGGCAGGCTACAGAAGGGTCCATGACTAAGAAAATGATGCTTGTATACTTGGATCCCCAGAGGTAGGGAAGTCGTTGTCAGCTAGGGCTGCAGGGCTGTTTCTCGGCCACAGGGTCATCAGACTGTGTGGAAATGAATCCCGTTCTGGTCCCTTGCTCTACTCTCGTGACCTTTTTTGCTTTGAAGTGCATTCTTCCTTCTCCCTCAGTGGCTCTCTATCTTAGTTTTACTTATGTGTATGAGGGTTGATATACATGCCTGTATTTATACCACAGGCATGCTTGGCAGTTTTTGGAGGCCAGAATAGGGTATCAGATTTCTCCTAGAAGGAGAAATATACATGACTGTGAGCCACCATGTGGGTGCAAGAGACTTAAACTCAGGTCCCTCTGCAAGAACAGTAAGTGCTCTTAATTAGCAAACTGTTTCTCCAGTCCCTCTGTCTGATCAGGGGAGGTGAGGATGGGGTCTCTGAATTCAGTGGTATGACTGACCAGTGAGCTGTGGAGATTCTCCTGTCTTCACTTTCCCTACAGTAAGGCTACAGAGGTGACAAAACTGCTTTGGGGACCAGAACTTAGGGCCTTCTGCTTGTGCAAGCACTCAGCTGACCAGCTCTCCTCGCAGCCCTGCGCCTTTTATTTCTAACTCCAGAATGGGTGCTATCCATTAAGGTGATAAGATTAAATGAGAAAATAAATGACTGTGGGTGCAGGGTGCAGCAGAAAGCTTGGCACCAAGAAGTGTGCCATAAATGTTAGCCCCTTCTAGTAATTCACATTTTTTAATTATTAGTATTATTATTATTTTGAGGGGAGGTGACACATGAGAGTTCCTAATCATATGGCTGTGAGGCACTTCCTTGGCTAAGTGCAGGGTTGGTGTCTTTTCCGTCTGGAACCTTCCAAATTGACCATCAAGCCTTTCCCAACAGCTTAGAGAGGCAAAGCCTTCTGTCCCATTTATATTATATGAATCTCTTTTTTCCTTGGAGGAGAAGCAGAGGTGCTTATTAAACTTAACGCCTGCAGGAATGCGCTAACTGAGGGGCAGAGACTGATCTTGGGAACAGAACTCAGACCTGGGGATTTGGAGGGGCACAAGGAGTAGAGCTCTGGTTGTGCTGAGGGGTTGTCAAGACAGGCAGTTTAGGCTCTCGGAGGCTGGGGTGGGCAAGCGTGTGAGCAGCGGCTCTTGGAGCCAGCCATTGGGTTTTGCTGAGAGGGTTATGGTAGGGAGAAATGCCTTCTGGAACCAAGTGTCAGAAGCTACGTGTCCTGAAAGAGCTGAGTCATCGGGGGCCAAGATTCCACTCTCAAAGCTGGCCTCAGTGCAGATGTTGACAGCTGCCTCTTGAGGGTGATGGGAGCCGTGTAGATAACAGAATCCTCACTGCCTCCAGTGGCTGCTCCAAATTAGTCTGCTGGTGGGGCTTTTGCATGACATGGAGAATCTGTGCCCCGCTGATTCCAGGGCCCGCTGAACATCCTTGAAAGTTGCCCGTGCTTTTTGCTTCATCTGCAAGAACTGCAGCTGTTTTTACAGAGTCTTGGTAACTTGCTTGGGAAAGCAGAGTAGGGAATGGTTCTGACTCTGGCTGCGGGTACCTTTCTCCCGCAGTTTGGTCAGCCTTGGGCTTAGTCTGAGATAAAGCCTTGGCTACAAGGGCCAATGTAAAGCCACTTGAAGCTTCCAGGGACTTTTTTTTTTTTTTTTTTTTTGGCAGGTATTCCCAACCTAGGCTTTCTGGAATCAGGGGCTTATGTTGTTCAAAGAGAAAGGTTCTGGCTAAGACACTCCTTGGCTAGCACCTGGGAATCCTACCTGTGACACTTTATATATTATGCGAAAGTTACATTATTTTTTTTCTCCCTTTAACCATTAAAGACTCCAGGACTAGAAGCTGGGGCTTCCAACTAACTGGACTGTTTGTTGACCCCAAACTTTTAGAGGCAAGGCCTTGGGAACGTTCTTGAAACAAGTGTACTAGTTGAAAGGTAGCATTCCTGAGAGATGCCCTCCCTCCATGGATGCTTCTGCCCAGCCCCGACCACAGCAGTGCACTTGAAGCTGCCTTGATAAGGGGATTGTTCTTCAGTGGCAGGCCTGGTGGGTGATTGAGGCAAACTGCCAGAAAGGTGATGCTCAGATCTATATATGGTGTGTTCATACTGTGGTCATACGTAGCTGTCATCATAGCAGTTAGGGAGCTAAGGCAGGAGGACTTCTATGGGTTCAAGACCAGCCTGGGGCTATTACATAGTAAGTTTCAGACCAACCTAAGATGTAATGTGAGGCCTCGTCTCAACAAACAAGCAATTGAATGAATGAATGAATGAGTGTTCTGATTTCACTGAAGAGAATATTGGGGCCCCTGCAACCTGGTAGACTATCCAAGACAGACAGGGAAATAGTATAAAGAAATACCTGCAGTAGTCAGTGTCCTGTGTGAATGTTGGGCCTTGTAGAAAGGACTTGCTGTTTTTGCATTTAGCAACATAGGTGATGCAGAGCAATGTTGTGGGTAACCCCACCCCCTTTATTCCCTGCAGGAACTTTCTATGTAGAGCTAGCTCTTTATTTCATGTCGACTAGAAACATACAAGAAGGCACTTCAGTTATTTGTAACCAAACCCTTGTCTCCAAGCAGGAGCAAGCACAGTAGTGAGTTCCCATCAGCCTCTTCTCTCCATCACCACAAAACATTTTATTACCACGGTTTTGAGTCCAGGTGTCACTCTCCTGTGATACTGAGATGGTCCCAGCAAGTAGGGTAAACAGAACTAGAAACCTACCTCACATCCCCTTGGCAATACCTTTGAAGATTCAAGATAAACTTCGTTGAGAGACAGGAGCTGTCATTAGCGTCTTGAAAAGGCATTTAGAGAAACACCACTCTTAACACACAAGCCCAGTGTGTGTTGTTGTCTTTATGAAGACTCTCCTTCCCTTCTCCATCCTTCCCTCCCCCAGTCCCTTGAAGTTCTTTGTGGAATCTTCCCACAGTGTAATCTTTCCTTTGAATTCCAAATTGTGTCTCCTTTGAGCAGAGGTCTTGGCCTTCTGCTGCTATTTCTTTAAATTGATCTCCATCCGAATTCCAAATGTAAAGGTCAGCAGGCAAGGAAATGGCACTTCTAATAGAAAACAATGTGCACTTTCTAAATTTGAACCAAGCCGTTTCCGCTCTTTGATTTAAGTGACTTCCTGGGGTTCCGTGTCAGGCGCTGCAGTTGAATCTCTGGCCGGATGCCAACTTAAAATTGCACTCTCTCAGTGAAATTAGAAACTGATCCAGGGCTGGCTTAGCTATTCTGGTAAATAGCATTTAGTCTGAATGTTCAGCTCAGCACTTGGAAATGGGCGATGTGAGTACCCCTTGAGAGGATTTCCCATGCAAGTTGCCGGGAGCTCACCTACCCAGGGTTATTGGCTGCTGGCAGCTGTTGCTCTTGGAAGTGGGAGTAATAGGTTAATGTCCTGGATGAGCAGGCATCGATACATCCCTTCCTTCTCAGTACCCGAAGCGAAGGCTTTTGTTGATCCAGCTGATGAGCTCCGGCGAGCACACAGGAGCTGTTGTACTGAGCACATGCCCAGCCCTCAGTGCCCGGCACAGTTCCTGCAGGCCGGGAAAGTGCTTACTTAGGAAATCCAAAGGGTTGTATTTTGAGGCAGTGATGAATTGTTTAGTATGTTCTGTGTACCCGGCTGTGTGCTGCATACCAGGTGTGCGTTTTCTTACTTAGTCCTTGCCAGAACCCCTTTTACAGACGTAGAACTCCGGCAGCTTTGGCCCCAGCACTCAAAAGTACGGAGGCAGGTGGATCTCTGTGAATTCACGGCCAGTCTGTTAAATACATCGAGTCCAGAGGCCAGCCCAGGTCTACAGAGCGAAACCTACCCTCCCTCACTCCCCCTCCCGCCCCAAAAAAGTTACTCAGGGTCATGAGGTGACTTAAGTAGGTACACATGCTTGTTCACAAGCCTGAGGACCTGAGTTCAAAATCATTATCACACATGAAGGTGGAAGGAGAGAGAGAAGTGATTATCTCCTGAGAGAAGTTTGTTCCCTCAGACTCTCCTCTCCCTTCCCCCCAGATTGAAAAGATAGAACTTGTTCCCAGCAGTGCTCTTAAGACTTACTGTGCTCTGTTTTTGGTCTTGAGATAGATTCTCACTCTGTTGCCTGGGCTAGTCTCAAATTCACAGCCATCTTTTTGCTTCCACCTTCCAAGTTCTAGGATGATGGGTTTATCCATGCCTGGCCCTCTCACCACTACCCTACCCGTGGTGCTGATGCCGAAGCTAGAACCTGTGATGCATACTGGGAAAGCCCTCTCCCACCAAGCTGCACCTTAGCCCAATAGATGTTATTTCTACCAGTATTATCATTATTGAGCATTTAAGCGTTTGGGAATTGCTGGGAAGTTCATTGAAGGGATTCGGTGCCCATTTTATTTAGGCTCCAGAGGCCTGATGCAAAATTGAGGGTAGGAGATTAACGGACCATATACTGATGCTGGGAATCCATTTTCTCTTTCCTTCATCTTCCCCAGGGCCCCTAGAAGCCTGTCTGTTGCTGCAGTCCAGGACCTCCAGCCTCATGGAGCCCCCGATCCCACAGAGCGTTGCCCCTTTGACTCAGAGTTCAGTCATGGTGCAGCCCCTCCTTGACAGCCGAGTGCCCCACAGCCGGCTACAGCACCCACTCACCATCTTACCCATTGACCAGATGAAGACCAGCCACGTGGAGAATGACTACATAGACAACCCTAGCCTGGCCCCCGCCGTGGGTCCCAAGCGGACCCGGGGTGGCCCCCCAGAGCTGGCTCCTACCCCTGCCCACTGCGACCAGGATGTTACTCACCACTGGATCTCCTTTAGCGGTAGGCCCAGCTCTGTAAGCAGCAGCAGCAGCACTTCCTCCGACCAGAGGCTGCTAGACCACATGGCTCCACCACCGGTGGCTGAGCAGGCCTCACCCAGGGCTGTGCGCCTCCAGCCCAAAGCGGTCCATTGTAAGCCACTGGACCTCAAGGGCCCGGCAGCTCCGCCAGAGCTAGACAAGCACTTCCTGCTGTGTGAGGCCTGTGGGAAGTGTAAGTGCAAAGAGTGTGCGTCCCCCCGGACATTGCCCTCCTGCTGGGTCTGCAACCAGGAGTGCCTGTGTTCAGCCCAGACCCTGGTCAACTACGGCACATGCATGTGCCTAGTGCAGGGCGTCTTCTATCACTGCACTAACGAGGATGATGAGGGCTCCTGCGCCGACCATCCCTGTTCCTGCTCCCGCTCCAACTGCTGCGCCCGCTGGTCCTTCATGGGCGCCCTCTCTGTGGTGCTGCCCTGTCTGCTGTGCTACCTGCCGGCCACAGGCTGTGTCAAGCTGGCCCAGCGTGGATACGACCGCCTGAGACGCCCTGGTTGCCGCTGCAAGCACACGAACAGTGTCATCTGCAAGGCACCCAGCGGGGACACCAAGGCCACCAGGTCCGACAAGCCTTTCTGACACTTTGGAGTCGGCACTGCCTTCGGAAACGTGGTCCCTCCTGCCAGTCTCCTGAGGCTGACCTTGCTCATCTGTCCTCTCCTAAACCCTAGATTGGGAAGAAACAGGCAGAGAACACTACCACCCAGTCTTGAGTCCCCAAAAGGATGAAGGTACATTTTGGGGATTTTGATGGTCTTGGAAACTTTATGTCAAGCAGCAGTGACAGTGACAGTGTCAGGGTGTAGTGGTTGGGGCCAGTTTTCCTGTTTCAGAAGGTGGAACACGGATGTGCATACTGATGTGGACGCTCAGCCACTCAGTGGCATTCCCAGGCCTTCCTCTCAACCTCTCCCTCCCAGTTTGCCATTGTCTGTGGCTCCTGCCTGGGAGGTGGCCCTAACGGAAGGTGGACTACTTCGAGGAAGACCCTCAGAGCCTTGACTTCTATCTTTTCCTCCTGTCCATGCCTGTTGGCCTTGGCCTCTTGGGAAGGTGCACCGTAGCGATTCCTGTAATACGTACTTGATGGCTGAGAACAAAATCGCCACTGAGCAGAAGCCTCCCTGGACCACAGGATGGATCAGGAGCCATTGGGCAGCGCGCTCCTCCTAGCTTCAGTCACTAACTTGGGGGTGTCCACTCATCACAGACTGGCCTGCCTGCTATGTGTCCTGAGCTCTCTCTACTCCGATCTTTGCAGAAATTTGCTGGGTTTAAGAAGGCCAGGGTGACACAAGCGAGACCAAATATCATTTTGCCAATGAGTCTGAGGCTGTGGTCTCTGGATCCAGTCGTGATGTTTTTATATGTTTAATTAAACTAGATGCTAATGGTGTTTAAACATAATAATAGCAACAACAACTTGCTTCCTTTTGGGCCACCCCCCAGGAAGGGCTGATTTCAAAATCTGGGGGCATACAACCTCAAGGAGCATAATTTCCCTGCCCATCAAGAATGGCGAAGAAGAGGCCGCACCTCCCATTGGCAGAATGACAGTTGAGCCGAGCTGGGGTTGGGTTTTCTTCTGATTCTGCTGCTTGCCGTCATAGCCTCTTGTGTATAGTGCTGCGTCTGTCTTCATGTAAATAGAGAGGTGATGAACAGAGTCTATTTTAGTGTTAGGAGGCCCCCGTAGGGAAGTCAGAAGAGCCCAGAGAGGATGGGCTTCAGGGGCTGCTGGGTTTGAGCCCCACTTTCGTGCGCAGCACACATAACCCTCCCCTCCCAACAGCCCCCAAAGACGTAGCAACTCTTTCTCTCACGGTGCTAAAGGACTCAGAAAGTGCAGCACGTCCAGTGGGTAGGTACTTGTTGCATGCAAAAAGCTATAGTGTCTCTGGTCCTTGCCCCCCTCTGTCGTGTGGGGTTTTTGCTTTGTGTGGTATTTTGTCCCTGTCCCTGCCTCTGCTGCGAAAAATGGCTTGGGTCAGAAGTGCCCCAGGTGAGATTGGGAGAGCATTAGGCAAAAATCTTGTGCAGCATTTCTGGTTCTGTGGGACCAGAGCTGCTCCCAGGAAGGAGGTAAGCAGGCAGGTAGCTGTGAGTGGAATTACCTAATGCTCTTTCTCAAGGATTCACCGCACCCCCACCTTGGAAACTAGTAGTAGTGACACCTTATGATTTAGAATAAGTTAATTGTAACCATAGGTATTTATTGATTGGAGGAAGGGAGGGTTTTATTTTCAGCTTTATTTATGTAACATTTACTGGCTTGTAAAAGGCAAGTATAAAATACTGCATCTTCATTCTCTATGGCTAATCCGTGTAGCTGCCCTTGCCACCCTCGGCAATGTTCTTGCACAGATCAGAAGGAAAGACGGAAGAAGAAAACTCGTGCAGCCAACCACTTAACACTAATTGAATGTATCAGAAGCTTGCTGAAGGGGCTGGAAATGTTTTCCTCGGATGAGATATGTGGAGGGAAGCCCCCAAAATGATAGCGCACATGTCCACTCTTTCTAAACATCCTGGGAACTTTGCCCCCGGGGTCCCTCCCTCAATTTGTCTCCACAGGACAGTTGACCCAGTGGCAAGTTGCACTTTGGTGATCTTGGTCCACACACCTCTGTGGACAGTTGAGTTACATAGACCGTGTGTGCACATGTGACACTTAGACACACACTGACCCTCTGCCGCACAGACCCTGTTTCCTGGCAACCCCTCCTGAACCTTGACTTTGTGTACATAGCTGTAAACACGGATTTTTATGGGTTTTGGTTTGCTTTCTCTCCCCGTCCTTGTTTTGGCGCGCCAATGGATGTCTGCAGAACTCCCCCTCCCCCGGGGGCTTACCTTGGGGGTCCACTTGCTCAGTGGTGAAGGGAAGGAGCAAAAGGAAGCTTTGTGGCTTCTCCTCAGCTCTGTTTTCTCTGGCTTCTCGGCAAACACCTCCACACGGGAAGGAACACATACACAAAAAGGTGGTAGTTTGGCTGGAGGGAGCCCACCCCCTTCCTCAGACAAGTCCACAGGCACCGAGGGTACAGGCTCTCACAGACACAGAACGTTTCCGTAACTGTTTCTGACTTCTGCGCTAGCGTCAGTGGCTTGCCTGGCCGAGTTACATCTCTTCAAGAGGGCCAGCTGGTTCCCACTTCCAGTCCTGGAGTGGGTCACAGTTGTGCCTGGGGCTAAGGATGCCATCTGGGACATTAGCTGCAGTGCCTTGGCTACTTGGTTTCCCGTTGTGGGGAAAGGCCAGCACTCCCCCCCGGGTCTAGGCTAGCAAAGCCTTCGAAGGTACAGCCAAGGCATCCTTGTGATTGCGCTGGGTTCTTTGCGCCGGTCCATCCTGCGTTGATGGGCCCAGCTGGAGCACAACGCCAAGGGAACAACAGGTACAGCGTTGGTCAGGCCAGGGCTGCTCTAAGGAATGCCCGAGGTGAGCGCGCAGCATGAATTTGCACTGTACAGCTTTCTCGAGCAGCCGGGGCTTCACCAGCCTCCTGGTTTTTGCATTTGGTGAGTTAAGTAGTTCCTTGCCCTCCCTGCTCTGTAACGGTGGATGTCGGTCCTGTGTTACCGTTCTTGTTGTGGGTGACTGCGCTGTTTCTTCTTAGCTTTCTCTTGCGTCCTATGGTTGATTTCCTGTTAGCAGCTGTAGCGCTGTGCCCGGTGCCCACTCCACCCCATTCCCGTCCCATTCTCCCCTCACTGTAGCCCCTTTTCGCCCCACCACAAAAAGTTACCACAGACGGTTTCCTTTGTAAAAAAATATTTATTTTGAAGCTCTATTTTAATAGTATTTATTTTAGAAAGTCTACTATTGTAAGAGTTCTTCTGTTTGTGAAGAAAAAACAAGTTAAAAACTGAATGTACTGATCTAGAAGATATCTATAAATATATATATTGTTAAATATACACGTGGCCGCCATTCTCTTGAGTGTTGTATTCAGTTCTCTGACATCCTCACCACGTGGGCACACGCACAAAGTGGGCTGGGTGTCTGGACTGGGGGACCCTCATCCTACCTCTAGAATAATCTGAAAGCCACCAAACAAAGCTACACTTCATAGGGGAGCTGACTGCTGTCACGTGACACAGGCGACCCTTCCTGGGTCACTGGTTCCCCTGCACAGGGTTTCTGGAGTTTTGAGTTTTCTTGTTTTTTGTGATAGCCTCACTATCCCAAGATAATGCTAGCTCAGGCCTACACCTGTAATCCCAGCACTCGGGGAGGCAGAGGCAGGCAGATCTAGGAGTTTGAGGCCAGCCTGATTTACAGAAGTCCAGGACAACCAAAAAGGAAAAGTAGGAAAAAGGAAGGACCAAATTTTGGCCTTGGTACCCCCAAATATAGAGGCTTCAAGAAGCCAAACTGGTGCACTTAACAGGTTCTTTCATTTTTGCTGGACCAATAAGACCTCAGACCAGGTCTTTTGATCTCTAAGGCCTCCTAGTCATGGAGTGGCTTGTCTAATCAAACTCAAGTTCTCGGGTTAAAAATAGGTACTAACTACTGTGCTTGTTTTTTGTTTGTTTTTTTGATTATTTTTTGTTTTTTTCGGTCACCAGTTGTAGGTGCTAGTTTTAAGGCTGTTTTATTTAGGGTTTCTTAAGCCTCTACCTCCCTTCCAAGCCCCTAACCCTAGGTAGGAGAGAGCCAAGGTTAGAAGGAAAAGGGGATATAGATAGACCCCTTTAGACTTAGTTCCACCTGCTGAGGTCATCAGTGTATGTAGCAGTCTAGCAACAGCAAACACAACAGGACAAACAAGCCGCCTTCTTCGTCCTCTGTCGTAAAGATCCTTCCTCTCCCTGGGCTCTGATATTTGTCCTCTTTGAGTCCTCAGAATTCCACTAACTGCAGCTGGCAAAGACCGTGCCTCTCTCTGAGCCACATGAGGCTATTACCAGCTGTGGACAAACTAAGGCAGTCGCATAGCCAACACTTGGGATTAAAACAAAAGCCTGTTTACATAACAACTGAGTTTTTAAAGAAACCAAAACTTTCACTAAAGCAGTAAGGGCATCTTATACTGCTTAGTAGGATCCAGTCTTGTACCTCGTTGAGTCTTTACATCCAGCTCTTTTTGTTGTTGGGTTTTTTTTGGCCTGTTCTGGAAATCACTCCGTAGACCAGGCCGGCTTTGAACTAACAGCCTGCCTGCCTCTGCCTCTGAGTGCTGGGGTTAAAAGTGTGCACAACCACCACTGCTTGTTCCCCAGGTCCCATTCTCCAATGAAGTTGAATAAAGATAGTCTCAAGCCCTCCTGTTTCCTGACCGCACAACCTCTACCGCCCCTACAGCAGGGGCACTCTGGTCCTGAAGAGTGTCTACCATGCTTGGCTTCACCAGGGTCACTCACTGGTTGCATTAGTAAAGGTCTGCTCACCCACAGGAGGGAGCCAAGAGTGTCCAGAAGAGAATTCCACAACCGCTATCCTTGTCTTTCTCCATCTGGCCTTGTCCCTCATTAGTTCCTAGTTACAGATGGCTTTGGGGTGACCCCAAAGGTCAGCATTTGCTGAGTGACTTTTTGCCTGATGCCCGCTGCTTAGAGAGGCAGACGTGGAAGTTACGGGGAATTAGTGAACGTACAGAATGTAAACCCGAGGCTTCGCTGGCTGTGCTTGGGGAAGTAGGCTGGAAAGTGATCAAATGTAAAAGTAAAAGGTTGTATTAACACTCTTTCCTGTACATAACCACATGGCACTTGTTCGAAGAAGGAGTGGGCGGGCCTCAGCCTGTAGCTCAGTGCTAACAGTACCTGGCTGGTTTGTGCAGGGTCTCCGGCACTGTCTCTAGTCCAAAGGGCTTGGCTTGGTGTGGGCAACTCTTGATACATAGCATGTACCCCTGCAAGTCTGCAGCCTTGTCCGGTGGTCCAGAGGCCCTAGTGAGCTCAGCTCCAGTCATCTACCCAGCCTCGGTAGTTAATAGCTTGAAGTGAATCTAACTTTCCAAAGCATGAACCCCCGGAAAGACCCAGGCAGCCTGCCCGACACTGGAGGTGCTGCCAGATGAAAGCCGGGAGGACATTTTTAAGAGACCTGAAGTTTATTCATCGGAACTTTAATAAAACAATATGTCCATGGCCCGAGGCAGGTATAATTTTCATAATTTATGGGTCTCTGAGACAGGAAGAGAGCTCGGGGTTTTATTGTGTTTCGCACGATAAATGGCATTCCAATTGTCTGCCCGGTGTTCTTTAAGGCCTCTTGTCTGGCGGCAGTGTGGGCCTTCTGGAGCCCACCTGGGCCTGGAGGCCAGAGGCAAGGGCTAATTATGGATGCATCTGGATGCATTAAGCAGGAGATGACTGAAAAACTCCCTGGGCTCTACTTCCTATGCCCACACGTGTGCTAACATTAACTGCTGCAAGCTTCGGGGCTTCACTCTTCGCCCCTCGCAGCCAAGCCCCGCCCCATCCTCTCTGCTGGACCTGAAGAATCTGCAGAGGTGCCGGTTGGATCTGCAGGAAACAGCCACAGCGAAGAGCCCCAGGTGAGGTTCCAGTTGGAATGACTAGGGGGGATATCCTGTAGACTGTGCCACTACAGAACATCAAGGTAACAGGCCAAGTAGCGGTATGAAATACCACAGAGGGCATCACTTGGGAGCATCGTTGGGACATTATCATTTACAATCTTGGCCTCACTTGACAGAAAATCAAGATTCAGACAGGTGAATTTACTTACACTCAGTCCCCCACTCAGAAGTGGTAGACCTGAAATTTTTAACGCAGTAGATCTTCCAAAGCCAGTGCACTAGATACTAAGGACTTTTTACAAATTTTAGACCCGGTCCAAGGAGCACTTCCTTTTGGGCGCTTTCCTTCATCCCCAGAGGCTTCCTCCTCACCTGTCTTTCTGTGATAGTCTGAACTATAGGCTGTTTGTTTCAGCCAAGATTACTTTCCACTGTCACCGACGCAGACTTTGAACCCGGGTCTCAACCAGTGATCCCAGCAGCCCCTATTAAAGCACCAGGAAGGGCTGGAGAGTTAGCTCAGCAGCAGAGAGTGAGTTCGGTTCCAGTCCCCACTTGGCTGCTCACAGCTGTCAGTTCAAGGGGAGCCGACTCCCTCTTCTGGCCTCTCCTGGTACCAGGCCATGACCATGAAGATAAAGATGCATGCAAGCAAAACACCCACACACATTTACAAATTATAAACAATGCTGATGGCCCACTAATGAGCCTGTTCTGAGAAAGAAGCTCTGACCGCACAGCCCCGCCCTTTACCGTTTTGACCTTAGTAGCCCTCTCCCAGCCCCCTAGGCTGTGCAGTGGCCATTTTCCAAGCACCGCTCCTCAGGGTGACTGTCCCTCTGCTCCCATCTTCTAATGGTACACAAAACTAGTTCTAGGCAGGGCCTTGGGACTCTGAGGTGTGACAGTCTTGCATGGTAAGGGCAATGGAGGGCTGTGACCTGCATGGGAGGGACTAGGTCGGTCCCTGTAGAGGCTGAGAACCCGGTAATTGCTCCTAAACTGGATACCTTAGCAGTCCCATCCCGATGTGGAAGAGCTGGGAAGTTCTGGAGTCTAAAAAGCTGGATTCTGGATGGTACTGGAACATGGCAGCGCCAGCAGCAGCAATGCCAGCTGTGTTCACCAGGCAGATGGTGCCACCTTTTCCGGAGGCCGTTTTCTATCTGGGCCACCCGTTGGAAGGGCCTGCTCAACTCCGAGGGTGACTCCTTCTCAGTAACTGTTTCTGGAGATAACTTTGCAGACATGCACAGAGGTGGATCTCACCAAGCTGAGAGTCAAGAGTAACTGTCCTGGCTGGAGGCATGGCTTAGTGTTTAAGAGAACTCAGGATCTGTTCCCAGCACCGACACGACTGATGGGCAGCTCACAACCATCTGTGACTCCAGTCCCGGGAAGTCTAATGCCCTCTCCAGGCCTCCCTAGGTACCAGGTATGCATCTGCTGCCCAGACATACATGCAGATGATACACCCATGTACATATAATAGGAAAGTTAAAAGGAAAAAAAAAAAAGGGGCTGGGTGATGGTGTCACATGCCTTTAATACAGCACTCTGGAGGCAGAAGCAGGCAGATCTCCATGAGTTTGAGGCCAGCCTGGTCTACAGAGCTAGTTCCAGGACAGCCAAGGCTACACAGAGAAACCCTGTCTTGGAATAAAATTAAAAAAAAAAAATCACACATGTGTAAGTGGATAGAGTATCTGCTCTTTGGGTATTTAGGTCATTTCCTCATTATGCTGTGGCAGCCAAGTAACCCTTAACTTCAGCTGGAGTGAGTCCCGCAAAGCCAGCTTCATGGCAGACCCCAACTTCTCTGTTGCCTTCTGTCATCTGCCCCTCAAAGCTTTCCTTCCGGATAAAGATGCCTGTGTGAATGACAGTGGCAAGTTCCAGATTTCACATTTTTCCTCAAGGAAAATTTTCCTATTCACAGTTGTTTCCCATTAAGCTAGTTAAAATAAAAACAACCATCCCTCATTCCAACCACAAAAAAAGTAGAGACACTTCCAGTGAACACCTGCCACCTGACTGGTGTCTTCCTACATCACGGAAGCTGAGATGTGCAAAGAGCTCTTGATGAACATGATATTGCTCAGTAAGTTTTCAGGCTTGCACAAGCATTTTGTGATAAGGACATGGGATACTCTATAGTTTGCTTTTTACTACTTTGTGGGTTCTTTTTCCTACCCTTTATCCCCCAACCCTGTTTCACCTCCTGTCACTAGACTGAGAAAGAAGGATAGAGGGAGAGAGAGAGAGAGAGAGAGAGAGAGAGA
>NW_026596040.1:741259-786787 GCF_907164565.1 Psammomys obesus | reverse complement strand
AAAAAAGAGGATTAAGTACCAGGCTGGGGGGTGGCAGGTGGGGTGGGGCTTGATTGACTGATATGTGGGGCCTTGGGTTCAGTCCCTGGAACTGCAAAGAAAAAGAAAGTGTCTACTGTGTGCTAGGCAGCGCTCATTTGCCTTTGGTAAAACCACACGTGGGCACAGCAGGTAAAGTGTTTGTCGTACAAGCATGAGAGCCTACCTGTGACCACCAGAACACAGCAGAAGGCCAAGCATGGTGGTGCATGCTTGAAACCCCAGCACTGGGGAGGCAGAGAATGGGTGGATTGATGGCGCTTGCTTGCCAGCCAGCCTGGCCTGATTGCCGAGCCCTGGGTCCCAATAAGACCCTGTCTCAACAAGATGAACAGCTCCTGAGGAGCAACATCTGAGGTTCACTTCTGATTACACACACACACACACACACACACACACACACACACACACACACGTACTTCCACGTACACAATGTATTCACAAGTAAAAATGAATGCATGCACATGTATTTAGGAAAAGATGAAACTATACATGGGCTCAAATGGTCCCAGGCTAATCTATGGACTGCTTTTTTCATTTAGCACATGGGCAACAGACCTGGGATTTCTCGACAGCTCCACCTTCTCTTTTGTATGTGCGTGTAACATCAGGTGGTATAGCTAATGTGTGTGGATGCAGGCGTGAGCTCTTGAATGTGCAAGCACGTATGTGCACACACAGTGCAGAGGCTGGAGGGCAACATTTGGTATCATTTCTCAGGCATCACCCACTATGTATGTAGTTATTTATTATTTTTGAGATACGGTCTTTCCTTAGTCTGGAACTCTCCAAATAGGCTCGGCTAGTTGGCCAGTGAGATCCAGGGAACCTGCATGTCTTGTCCTCCCCAGCTCTGTGATTACAAGCATACACTACCATACCCGTAGGCTGTGGGTGTAAAAACACAGGTCCTTAGCTCTCCTGACCATCTCCCCAGCCCACCATCTTCTCACAACTGGCACTGGATTGTAGCTCATCCTGTTAACGTCATTATCCCTCTTCCTACCTCCCTTGTGATGTACTCTTGTTTTCTAGGCCACAACCCTCACCTGGACCATACTCCTATGCTCTGTGCTTGGCTTCCTGCAGGGGCCTGTGACAAAAACCAGAAGCAGCTCAACGTGTGTGTGTGTGTGTGTGTGTGTGTGTGTGTGTGTGTGTGGTGTTGGAGAAACATTGGGCAGACTTGCCAGATGATGAGTGAATTAGGACAAGATCCTAGATGGATGGTGTGGGATTCACCTTAAAAATAATCAAGAAAACCAAGAGAAGGAAACTGAAAAGTCCGTTCTTACAGACCCCATATTTGGGCTCTCAGGGCCAGGTCTGTATCATTTGTGACACACATTCCATGGTGAGCATTGCCTTTTATCCAGCCCTTCCTTCCTTGTCTCCCTCCCCTTGAGAGTGGGGAAGGCTTGCTCCCACAGAATGAAGAAAGGGGATGAGGAACAGCCAATTCACTGAGGAGACGCTTCACAAACACATCCTTAGCCAAGTGATGGAGGTTAAGTCTCACTGGTCATAAGTCGTGTGATCCCACAAGCAGTGCAAGAAGGACACTTCACCTCTGGTGTTCTTCCCAAGCTCATAGCCTTGGTCTAATTATTAGAAAACAGCAAATAAGCCTAAACTGGGACACATCCCAACAAGCCCCCTGCCCACCGCTATTCAATGTTATGCTTCTGAAAACCAAGGGAAGACAGCAGTCAGAGAGTGGGGGAGACGTGACAGTGATGTGTAAAATGGTGTCCTGTCCAGACCGTGGAACTGAGGAGAGCCGTTGGTGGAGAAATGGATGAAAGTGGAATAGAGTGAGTAAAAGCAAATGAAGCCTGAGCATGTAGATTCTTTTCTGTTTCCATAAACGTGGTATGGTTAGCTAAGGTGACTTAGAAAGAAAGTAAAGAGAATAGGGATTTTCCCTACTGTTTTTGAAATTTTATTAAACCTAAAACTATTTCAAAATAGGGGCTGGGGAGACTGTCCATCTGTTAAGAGCACTGGTTGCTCTTCCAAAGAACCTCAGTTCAAGGCTCGGCACCCACTTGTCAGCTCCCAACATGGTGTTAAGTTCAGTGCTAGGGGATCTGTTGCCCTCTTCTGGCCCCTGCAGACACTGCACGCACACACGGAGCATAGCCATACATGCTGGCAAAACACCATCACATAAAATAAAATGTAAATCTTAAAGTTTTCAAAATAAAAAGGGGTTTTAAAGTAAAAACAACAAACGTTTTGAGCCTCACTGAAATGAATGGGAAGGACAGGCTCTTTATCGACTTCCTTAAGGCATTGTATCTGCTGTCTTCCACCTTTTGCAGCCTGGCTTGTGCCTTTCCAACCTGCTGCCTTGTCCTCGCCTCAGCCTCACACTAGCTTCTGGGCGCCACGCTTCCCTCTTCTCCCTCCCTCCCACACATCTCTGGCCTGGCTCAGTCTATCTGCCCTGTAGCTTTCACCTGGAAGGTGTCCGTTGGCCTTTTCTTCGTATCTAATTACGTACAAATGTTTATTATTTACCCTCCTCCTCTCTCCAAGGGAGATTTTATCCACTGCCTTGTTCTATACATTTTCTGGCTTCTTAGTTTACCTCCAGTTAAAAACAGAATAAAACAAAAAATTTCTGGAACAGCTTCATACATCTATGCAATGAATTTTAGTCAATTTGACACCCCTGCTATTTCTCTCACCTTCCTTCCTCTCTGGCTAGATCCTGCTTTTCAACAAGTCCTTCTCCTATTTTCATGTCTTCCTTTTGTGTGTGACCCAGAGTTAATTAAGAGTTTCTTGCCCGACCTTGAGTGGTTATCAGTGGCTACCCCACTGAGGAAAATGAAAGCCCACCCCCAACCTAGCAGCCATTAATTGCTAACCATCTCTCCGGCAGGAGTGGGGCTTCTAAATTTTCCCTCTCATAACTACTTTGGCAAACAACTTAACTAGCATCCATCCGCCCTTGGCGTTTGCTATGAAAGAATGTTCCATTCATCCCCTGGCCGCCAGGCTGGCGAAGGTCGGGATTAATCCAGAATTCGCAGGTCCAGAGCAGAGTCTGGGAGAGTCTAACCAAATCCTAGTGGCCCGTGTCTCTTGCTAGTGATTGGCTCATAAATGAACATGTGACATAGTACTGGCCAATGAGCTGGGGGAGGAAATCCACCTGGCCAGGAGGAACGTGGAGCAAGAATTCTCTATCCCTGCACATTATATCCACAGTGTAAATATTCTTCATCTTGAGACACAGGAGAAGAAACCAAGTTGTAACAGTAAGACTATAGCCTTCTTAGTACTATGAACAAGCTGGTGTGAAGACAGAGGCTAACCTGGATGACGAAGAAAAGGAGGAGAAGGAGGAGCTTTAAACAAAACAAAAAACATTAGCTAGTCCATTAGACATTAAACCTAGAGACACCTAGATCTATAAGGGAACAGATCTTTTCTGTAAGTTAAGCCATTTTGAGCTGGATGTTTGGAACCAAAGCCATTCTAGCAGATAAAACTGGTACATTCTCTACTTTAAAATGATGGGGGCCAGGCACTTCGGAGGCAGATGTAGGCCAATCTCTGTGAGTTTGGGGTCAGCCTGGTCTGTATAGCAAATGTGACCTTGTGAGCGTGCCAGAGTGCACGTGTGGTCGAAATACAACTGTGGGGAGTGTGTTCTCTCCTTCCTCCATGAGGGCCCCAGAGGGTCAGCAGGCTTGACAAGCGCCTCTTGCTGCACAGCCATTTCACATACTCACAGCCTTCATTTCTCTACAAAGTTAGTGTCTAAAATGGGCGTTGTGGTGCTCACCTGTAATCCCAGCGCTGCGGGAAGCAGAGGCAGGTGGATCTCTGTGAGTTTGAGGCCAGCCTAGTCTACAAAGCAGGTCCGGGACAGCTAAGGCTACACAGAGAAACCCTGTCTTAGACAAACAAACCAAAAAGCTCTGGTGTTTAGAAATAATCCTACAGATGGGAAGAGCCTTAAAAAAAATGACCCATAACCCCGGCATTTTGATGGTAAAAACAGGAGGACCAGGAGTTCAAGGCCTAGCAGGGTTACATAAGGCCCTGTCCCCGAAACAAACAAACAGAAAAAGCAACTCCTGTCTTTTAGCTAGCACTGTCTATTAAATGTGTAACAGCTTGTTATGCGTTATGTGTACATCGACTGTGCTAGATACTGTTATGGAAAAAGGCACATCATCTCAACTGAGTAAGGCGTCGGTTGTCATTTTCGGCTCCTTCTGAGTGTTTCCCTGCAAGTGTGTCTTATGTGGGTTAGTGACTGTGCACAGTGCCATCTATGCCTATAAACAACTGCCTCGAGGTACTCAGAACCTGGCTACTAGGCTGTCCCCATTGGTAGTGGTTATTTCCGCCTTTAAGTCTAAGGAACTGAGGAAGGATGTTTTGGGCTTTTCAGACTGTATACTATTCTTTCTTTTAAATAACCTCATTTTCCTCAGAGATGGAGTGGAAAGGACAAAGAGCTAATACCCCCAATTCTTCCAAAGTAGATCACAGGAAATGTTGTCTCTAAAATCAAAATTTTATTTTCTTTGTAATTCCAGGAAGAAGGAGGGGGGGTCAGATCTTAAATAGATCCCAAATTAGAAACAGTCCCCGCCCTCCCTCCCCCAATGTTACACAGCCCGAGTCTTTCTCTTGTGGATTTCAGACTGGATCCCTGCCAAAAACGCGAACAAGAATTCAACCCATTGTTACTTTAAATATGCCGTGTCACAGGCCATCTAGGAACGGCTAAGTACAGGAATTTTCCCTCTGAGGCCTGAGAGAGATATAAATAACTCATTTGTTAGATTCGGTCTCCATCCTGCCTCCCCTGACTTCAGTGGCTTGAATAAGATAGTCTCAGGATCGCCTGCAGCTTGGCAGCGAGGCCAGCAGCATCTTGCGTCATAGGGAGCTAAGACACCTTCTTGCAAGGTCGGCTGAGAGCTGTCATTCCTCCCAGGGTCACCCAAACTTCTCTTGTAAGTTTAGTCTGGCTCGGGCAATGCCCTATGGGTCTTCATGTTGTAGGACAAGTTGACTTTCTTTCCTTCCTTCCTCCTTTCCTCTAAAATCTTTTTTCTTGCTTATTTCAAAAATAAGTCTTCATGTAGCAATGGCCAGCCTTGAACTCCTCCTGATCCTTTTACCCTGTGGGTGCTGGGATTCCAGGCAATTGTTAGCTTTGTAAACTAACATCACATCTGAGGTTGGTTAAGAAGAGAGAGCTGAATGACTGTCATCTTTAACATGTCCTTCCTAAGAAGGGCCAACTGGAGCCGCCTTAGTGGGACAGTTTGATGTCTCCAAGGCTCCTTGGCCTGAGGGCACAGCTTGGAGAGAAACCTAGGAAGTCTAGAGTGATTTGGGAAGCTCCTTAGGGGAAAGGAGGGACCATATGGCTTATTCTCCTGACACAGGATTGCCAAAGATCTGTCACCCGGCTCTTAGACTGGAGTTGGGCTGAAGGGTCAACCCAGAGCCTTTCACTGCCTGCTGATAAAGGGTGACAGAAGTTCCACAATCTACAAAAGGACAATAATCACACAGGAAGAGCTAGTACAGATCAAAGATGGAACAAAGGCCTTGGTTAGGGACTGAATTTTCCCTGGGCTCCGAAGCTCAGAGCTGCTAACTCAGTGCTAACTAAGGGCCTAGGAATTACTAGGCCCAGACCAGACATTTGGGGGCTTTGTTGTGGGAAAGACCATTTCAGATAGGCCTTGTGTTGTGAAGGGAAGGAAGCAGATGAGAACTAAGTAAGAAATACATAGAGGGGCTGGAGAGATGGCTCAGCAGCTACACATTGCTTTTGCAGAGGACCCGAGTTCTGTTCCAGCACCCACGTCAGGCAGTTCACTGTAACTGTGGCTTCAAGGGGACGGACATCCTCTTCTGGCCTTCAAGGGGACCTGCACAAATGTGCACATTTATACACATGATTAAGAATTTTAAAATATAATCTTTTTTTAAAGAGAAATTAAGAAATAGATGCTCAGGACAATTTTAGAATGAAAGTTGGTACAAAGAAATTAAATTAAGCAACAGGACTGAGAGAATGGCACTGAGTGGCACTCAGGGGGAGCCTCTCTGAGAACATCATGTTTGGACTGAAATCCTGAAAGAAATGTGGAGTCTGGGGCACTCTGCATGGTATTGGGAGTCCCCTGGCTAGCTCCCCAGAGCTGGAGAGGAAGGAAGGGAAAGTGGGAAGGAAGCAGTGAGGAAGGGAAGGAGGGAGGGAAAGAAGGAAGAGAGAGAAGGAGGGAGAGTTTGAGATCTGAGCCTTCTAATAAAGACATGGTCTTCTCCAACAGGTTTCCTATGACACAGTCCTACCACACATGAACACGAACACACACACACACACAATTGCACACCATAGAAGTTGTTTGACAACAAATTTGTAGGAATGGGCCATTCAACGCACACCCAGGGACCTGGGTGAACTGGAGCAGGAAGCCCGGGGTTTCTCAGAACTGAAAAAAAAAAAAAAAATCTCTCCAGGGCAGAGGCCAGGGCAGGAAGGGGCTCCTAGGAAGCCCTCAGAAGCACCAGACAAATGGCCCAGATAGAGATCTCCCTGCGAGTGTTGTTTTCCTTCCTAATGATAGTACCTCAGCTCCCTGCTTCAGCTGAGCTTCCTTTGACAGCAGGGGAGACTTCACACTCCCAGCCCCCTTTCCCCAGGGACCACCAGGATGCTAATCTACAGACAAAGAAATGACTGAGGTGGGGAGGGGTCAAGGGGATCTGGACAGAAAGGTCAAGGCAGGAAGTTTCCCCTTGACCCAGGAGCACCCGAGGGATTGAAACTGCTGTCTTTAGGTCAAAGCTGCCAAAATAAAGTTTAAAGTGTAAAAACAAAGCGAGAAGGTCACACAGCCAAGGGCTCTCTCTGGAACCCATGGCTGCCTTAGGTAGGGGAAAGGCTTGGCTAGAGCCAGAGGAGCCAGGAGGATTCCCAATTCAAGGTTAGCCAGGACTGCAAAGTGAGATCCTGCCCCAAGAATGTGGGAAGGACAGATACATAGCATTCTCCAGCTAGTTTCTTTCATTCTTGAAATGTGTTCTGCTTTTGTTTTGTTTTGAACAATCCAGTCTGGGGCTGGAGAGATGACCCTGGTTAAGAGAAATGCTTCCACTCCCAGAGGACCTGGGCCTGATTCCTAGCATCTACGTGATGGCTCACAACCACCTGTAATGCCAGTCTCAGGAGATCTCACGCCCTCCTCTGGCGTCTGCAGGTACTGTATGCGTGTGCACACAAGCACAGGCACTGTTCAGCCCTGGTTGGTCCGGAACTCGCAGAGACCCACCTGCCCCTGCCTCTCTTGTGCTAGAATTAAAAATATGAACCACCATGAGCTGAGTTGTTTTTTTTTTTTTTTTAAAGCCAGTCCTGGTGGTGAATACTTTTAACCCCAGTACTTGGGAAGCAGATGGTTCTCTTGTGAGTTCCATGCCAGCCATGGTCAGACCCTGTCTCAAAAAAACGAAAGAAAATCTTGTGCTTATTCATTCTTGGCTTCTCTATTTCTCAACTTACACCTGACTTGGCAGCAAAATATACTGAAGAATTAAATGTTATGCACTTACCTATGTCCAGAATGTGATTTACTCTCTCGACTGTTAAAACAGATCCGAATCCCATGTGTTAACAATCCAGGATCGATCCTCTCTCACCTCCATCAGTGCTGATGGTGGCCCTTCCTGTGGCTTCCTTCACTGGGTCAAGTGAGAGGGGACAAGGACCTCTCTGGTCAGTTGAGGTTGGGGAACAAGGACCATCTGCGGCGGAGTAGCCACGACAAGGCTGACTTGTCCCTCTGGCCTAGGGTCTATGCATCTGAGAAAGCACACGCTCTTTCCTCCTGAGACATAGTGAAGATGAACCCAGCTTCCCGGGGTCCCGTGCATAGTCTCAGCACTAGGATTCGCCTGTTTCACTCACCATGCTTGTTGTAACCGATTATCTAACATTTGTCTCCTTTGCCCTGATTTAAAGCTAAGAGATGGGCCTTTCGGAGATGGCTGAGTCCTGAGGGCTCAGGGTGGGATGAAGGCTTTCTAAAAGAGGCTTCATACAGTATTTGCCTTTTTGTCCTTTGGTTTCTTTTACCAGTGAGATCACAGATTCTGGCCCTCTCCGAGAGCACATTGCTCAAAGTGCCATCTTGGAAGCTGAGCCTGATGGAGTTTGGGTTTTGGACCTCCCCTCCAGAGACATAACTACACTTCTGTTGCTTACAAATCACCTTCTAAGGTATTTTGTCATAGTAGCACACCGTGGACTAAGCTCTCCTGCCTGTCAGCTGTCACTAGAAGGTAGATTATATCTGACACCCAGCACAACGGTGGTCTGCTGAGCCAACCGTGGTTAACAGTGAGAGCTTACATCTACCGTGCTCCTCACGTGTGTCGGGACTGGTACCAAACATTTGCACGACAGACCCAAGATGTATGGGGGCTTTTCGAGTTCATAGATAAACTGAGTATTTGACGTATGGACAAACTGCCACCCAAACAGTAAGTGCTGAAGCTAGAGTTCAAGCTAACCTAACCGGAAGGAAGGAATCAAACAATCGGTTTGACCCTACTATTGGCTTAGCCAACCCTGGGCCCAAGGGGATTAGTGTACATTTGTGTGGAGAAGAGCGGGAGGGGGCTAATAAACTTGCAAATGCCCACCCAATCCTCACCTCTCCCTGCCTCCAGCCTAAATAATACAATGGCAGTTAATTGTTTCCTGCTGGGCCGCTATCTCTTTGGCAATCAGGCACCCGGCCTGGGGTAGGGGAGCAAATCTCATTTTCCTCCAGAGATTGTCATTGTTCACTTCTGGGTGAAGTTGGGGGTAGGAGATAAGAACCCGTGGGTTTCCTTGAGCCTCCATTTCCGACTACAACAAATTCCTGTAGTGCATGTTCAACAGCAAAAAGCCACCTGTTGAATAAATCATGAAGCCCGGAGGAGCTGCCACCCTCCTGCTATTTCAAAATTAAAAGGGGAAGAGAGAGAGAGAAAATCCATCTCTGTGTGTCACACCAGGGGAAGTTTCCACTTGCCCCGAGTTTCAACCTCCTTCAGGGACGGTCGGAAGCCCAGGACCCAGTGCTGGCAGCACCCAGCGCATAGTGGTTTGGAAACAAACCCTGATCCTGCCTGGCCCTTCCACGAGGGACCCGCTGGCCAAAAAACGGGTGCTGAAAATGAGTTTAACAGATCCTTGGAAAGGCACAGGGGACGACAGAGCCAACGCAATCAGTGTGAGTGGTCCAAAGAACACAGGTTTCCAAAGCAGCTGTGGGTTCAAATCCCACTTGCTCTTAGACCCATCACTTCGCTTTGTTTCAATTTCCTCACCTGCAAAAGAAGCCCTCATTGTTGCCTTTCGTGACTGGGGATGACACGGCAAGGACGGTTGGCCTCAGGATGCCAAAGCTGGCCTGGTAGGCACTCATTCCAGGAGGGGGGGCTGCCCTAATGAGGCACCCCCTTCTCGGATACAAACCTACTCTTGAGGCCACAGGAGTGGTTCTCTACCCATCCCAATTTGCCGCTACACTCTGGAGAGCGGGAGTTACTTCCAAATCCTTTTAGTTTCATAAGGTAGTTTTCACACTTGTCCCCTCGCTGAGCGCAGTGCTGGATGCTTCCCTTCGATACTCTGTCGGTTCAGGACGTACTCGCTCAGCTCGGCATCAGGCCTAAAATCTGGGAGCCTGTCCTTGGAAGCCTGGACTTTTTAGCTGTGGAGACAAGGCAAAAGCGAGGCTGCTAAACCAAGGGTAAGGTGGCCATGTTTGTTAGCCTGGCGAGCCGCGTGCTGATGGTTTCACAGAAGTCCCCTGCATAGAGGAGGCATGAAGTAAGCACACATTATTTGTGGAAATGAGAGAAGTACCCATGATGCCTGCTCCAGAAGGCAAAGCTTGTCATGGTATCAGCCACTCAGAACAAGGGTGGAATGGGGTGGGGACACCGCCTTATGGGCAGGAATGCTGAGAGTCAGTGTAGGAGCCAGGCTTCAAACACTGGCTTACCCGACTCCCCAGCTCTTGTTCTGACCCTTCTGTGCTGGGGAGTGTTATGCTATGTGCAGGCAATTGAACTGGCCTGCCCTTTGGGGCCTTTAGGGTCCTGACAACGTCCTATGTCAGTACCTGTGCCCTATGACGTCACCTGGGCCGGCGCTTCAGAAGTAACTGGTAGCCAACTGTCTCTGCTCTCTTGCTGTGGTTTCTTCCCCTTTTCTGGGAGCTCTCCCCTCCATCTCTCTCTCTGCTCTTTCTCCTCTCTTGCATTCTCTGCCTTGATTTCTTACTCCTCTCTCCACCTCCATCCAATAAATCTTTCATATCAAATCAGTTGTATGTTGCATTTTAAAATATAAATACTAATGGGGAGTAAGTCCCAGATATTCCTTTCTTCTGAGGATTTCAGAGCCAACTATGCAAGGCAACTGAAGGCTGAGGAATTTGGGGACCGGTCTTTAGAGGGTCTTGAATACCAAAATGATATCCCTTTTAACCCCCTCACGTTCATTTTGCATGCATGTATGTATGTGCGTGCATGTACGTATATATGTGTGGGATGTATCTTGAGACAACCTGTAGGAGCCAGATCTCTCCTTCCAAGGTGCTGGTTGCAGGGATTGAACCCAGGTTGGCAGCCTGGCGGCAAGTGCCTTTACCAGCTGAGCCATCTCACCATTTAATTTTGAGCCAGGCAAACAACAGACTAGACACCGTGATTAAGAAAGGAAAGTTGAGTCGGGCACAGTGGCACATGCCTGAAATCCCAGCACTCAGGGAGGCAGAGGCAGGCAGATCTCTTGAGTTTGAGGCCAGTCTGGTCTACAAATAGAGTCCAGGACAGCCACGGCTACACACACACACACAAAACCCTGTCTCGAAAAAGCGTGTCTCAAAAAAAAAAAAAAAAAAAAAAAAAAAGGGGGGGATGGTGGTGGGGGTGGTAGAGTGCTGGCTTGAGAGCTGGGGTCTTTAAAAATATCAGCTACAGTTGCCCAGCCCACTGTTACCAGACCCAGTGACAGATGTTAAGCTAACTGCTCCGAGTCACATGGCCAGCAGGAGGACTAGGGGCAGTGAACTTGAGAAAAGGCTGTGGGGCAGGAGAGAGCTGGTGGGTGATGGGCAAGAGGCCTGGAAGTCTCTTGTGTCCAGGGATGAAGAGGCCTGCACTTCCCATCCCTGCTCCAGGCCTTTTCCATCAGTGGCAATGCATGCCTTTAATCCCCCAGCACTTGGGAGGCAGAGGCAGGCCAATTGAAGTGAGTTCAAGGCCAGCCTGGCCTACAAAATGAATCCAGGACAGCCAGGGCTACAGAGAAACCCTGTCTCGAAAAACAAAAAGCACCCCCAGAGCAATACAACTCTGATCTCTGAGGAGGAGATAGGCCAATCCCTTTCACAGTCAGTCAGCCTAGCCCACTCCACAAGTCCCAGATCTTGTATAACTATCCCCCCCCCCAAAAAAAAATAAAGACAGGCTGAGAAGTGACAGATTGTCCTCTGACTTGCACATACACAAGGTACATGCATGGGCTCTGAAAATGAGAGGCCATTTCTGTAAGAAGAGAAACGAATTTGCTGCTTCCATGACCCAGATGACTCTCCAGTCACACGGAGCCACCACGCCTAGCTAGGAAAACAATCTCGAAAAGCAAAAACGTGCCAGGCTGCCTGCCCTGCCCTACTGCCCAGCAGCCCCTTCCTAAGTCTGGGAGACCTTTGCTTCCAAGGCAGCTGAAGCCACAGTCTTAAAATTCACTCCTTTCCTGGAAAGGAACCCATTTCAAGATTAATCAGTCAGGAGGTCATAAAATGCAAAGAGGAAGAGAAGTGTCCCGCCATTGTAGGAATGGGCCATCAAGGGAAGTAATGTGTCTGTAGGTCTGTCTGCCTTTGGGGAAGTGGGCCATAAATTGCTGCCTTAAGGGCTGGTGAAAGGGTAGGAGTTATTTCTAAAAAGTCTTGGGCTTTTGAACTCTTTAAAGAGGCAATAGCCTTCACTTGGTTGATTGGGCTTGCTCTCAGGAGTGCAAACAAAGCCACCAGCACCCCCAACCCACCCCTTCCCGGCTGGGAGAGAGAGCCCTGCAGCCAGGCCTGGCCACTAGGCAGAGAGGATCCTGTGGTCTGTTCCCAAGCACCCTTTAAAGGGCATTCCCCCCCCCCTTACTCAGATCAATTCTACCTCCTAGGATTGCTGGACTTTTAAAGAGTAGGAGGCAGAGGAGTGACCCCTGGTTAGTATTCCTTGAGGACATCGTGAATGCTTTGCCTTTCCTGTGGATGCCCTCCTGTGGGTACCCTTCTACTCATGACAAGGCCCAGTCCAAGTGCCACCTTCTTTAGTCATCCCCAGGTGCTCCCTGACTACAACTATTGAAGAGCCTTCCACCTGCCACATGCTAACGTGGGTTCTGGAGCTAAGGGTCCAGTGGGGATAGGAAGCCAGATCTCAGACAGGTGGCACTCCCTCTGGGTGCTGGGGGCATGCACCAGAGATTGGTATGAGTAAGGCCCTGGGCCCAATCCCCAGGGCCAAAAATAAGCAAGTAAAACTGAGTCATGTGTGCTGAGACGCCAGGGTGGTCAGGGGATTCTCCTGGGATGACGTGACAAAACCCGGGAGGGGAACGTCCAAGGTGGAAAAGACACTCGTGCTGGGTCCCAGGGATTTAAAGCTTTAGTGAAGCAGGTGTTCCTGAACAGCTCTGTCTTATCCCCAAACCACAGGCCTCAGACCTCACATTCCAAAAGAAACTCCCTACTCTCATCTCTCACCATCCCACCCCACTCATCCCCCTCCCAACTCCACACACCCACACCAGACAGTGATGCCAAACCCTCAGCTTGTATTATCTCATCTGAGATGAGGCCTTTGTCTAAAGATGGGATCAATGTGCTGAGTTTTCCTTCTGCTTCAGGCTCCTATACAGGCACGAGGCTTCTTTTTATTTAAAGTTTTGGAATTTTTGTTCATCGTAAGTTATGTTTTTACTTTTGTCTGGGGCTATTTGTTTATTTTTGCATAGGCTCTGATTTCCTAAACACATTACATTGAAATTTTATGAATCAGTTAAAATCTTTGTTTCCTTTTCTCTGGTAGTTCGAGGTGTAGAACCCAGGCCAGTGGGCTGAACAAGCTGGGCAAGTGTTCTACCGCTGAGCTACGTTGCCAGCCCCAAGAATTCATTTTTTTTCCAGCACTTTTTTTTTAAGAACAATAACTGGGCAATACCAGTTTAAATTTATCCTCTAAGCTAATCGACCTGCCTCCCAGCATAAATACACAAGAAATTTGCATTTTATGGTTTTCTCTGCTCCAGCTGTTTTCTCATCCTTTCTCCCTGTGGCTGGATCCCCTTAACTCCTCCCCTTGCTGGAATCGGAAGTCCATCCCTAGCTCTACTCTTAGATATTGGCTGATCAGTTTTATTGACAAACCAGAGAATAAATGGGGGCAATGTTTACACAAACCTGAGAAAGGAGATTCTTAGAATAAGCATTACAATACCATATCAGGTTGGCAACCAGATTTGAGGGCAGAGAAATCATCATTTGAATAATACAAGGATAATCTTTACACAGAGCACAATAACATCATGTCAACGAAACTATGTGGAGAATGAAATTTTGTCTGTATCCTAAAACAAACCTTTGCCAGAAAATAAGAGTCACTGAGGGGAAAAGATGGATGCCAGATGGTTCTAGCAGATTTACCTGCAGAGGAAAGCCTGTCTTTCATTTCATGGGAACCAGCACATTTTCCTCTGAGTACATAGTTGTGGCTGACAGCTCTGTTGCTAAAATAGGTCCTCCAGCACCAAGAATCCATTTTTATGTTGGGTTTGTTTGTTTGGAAACAGGGTTTCTCTGCATAGTCTAGAATTCACTACATGGACCAAGCTGGCCTCAAACTCGCAGAGATCTTCCTACCTCTGCCTTCCACCCCAGTGTACCACCATACCCAGCTAGAACCCACACATTTGTAAAGACTGTACAGAGCCCCAAAACATTGGTGACTCACAGTCACAGTCTTTGACCTCGGTCCTGCCTTTCTTCCCTTTACTGTAAAGGATCTGGATCCCAGACCAACTCTCTTTGTTCTCTTTCTGCCTTCCTCCTGTCAGAATCCTGCCACCAATTCTGTTATTTCCTCCAAGACACCCCTCCACCATTCACCTTCCTGGGATATCTCCCGGCTAAGTCTCCCAAGCCAGATATGGATTCTCACGCTTTCTTCCTGTGTTGTCGATGGCATGCAGTCTGCCCCCACCTGCAGTGGGTCATTCCTGGACTTACTCTGTCTTCCCGGGTGACCCTTGCTGAGGCCAGTACTGCTGGAGAAAGTTCAGCTTCTGGTTCAATTCCTCACCTGCCTGGCTTGTGCTTTCGTTCTAAAAATTAGTGTTCAGAAAAACACTGAGTTTCAGGTCCATGTACACTCAGTCTCCAGGCTGGCTGTGTTGAAAACCCTGCCACTTATTAGATGCATGACTTTGGGCAAATTCCTCAACTTGTTTCCTCAAGTACAACATGGCGGTAGTGCTGGAGACCTTAATGTAATCTTCTAGGACATTTGAGTCATAGAACCTGCTCACTAAATGCTAGCTGTGATTAAGTCCTTAGTGAAGGTAGCAATTGTTGTTAGGAAAATTAATGTTCTAGGCATTTATGGGATATGCTAGAGAGGGTAGATACAGGTAACAGCCAGCTAGGCACAGAGCTGAGTACGGCAAAGGAGAGAGAAGATACGGGGGGTGGCATGACGGTAGGTGAGCCGACATGAAGAAGGCAGGGAGTCAGGGTGGGGTGAAGGCACTGCTGTGTGTGTGCACGCACGTGTGTCTGTGTCTGTCCTGGATCAGGTAAACTGAGTAAAATCAAGGGAGAAGGCAGGAACAGGTGGCTAATTCACCCCAGAGAGAGCACCCAAAGCTCCCTCCCAGGGCTGGCAAGTCAGTGTTCCTGACTCTTCCAGCACTGCTACAGGATATTGACAGGTCCTCCAGGCCAGGCCTCAGCTCAGGTGCTGAGTGTTCAGTCTTCTCCCAGGGCCCAGAGGAGTCTTAAGCAAACACTGGGTGTCTGGGCACACTCTTCCCTACAAGGAAGGGTCTCTGGTGATGGCAGCAAACCCAGGACTCCGTAAACAGTGGCCTTTCCGTGGCATGAAGGCAAAGAGAGGGAGGGTTGTAGGGTTGTGGCTTTTCCCCGCCTCTTGTCACTGTCCGATGACCCAAGAACCTCAGTCTCCTTCTTATCCACAACGTTGGAAAAATAAGAAAGAAAGAAAGAAAGAAAGAAAGAAACCTTCCCACCATGAAAAACTCTGAAAATAAAAGGAACCACCTCCCAGGGTGATGGTGTGGCTTGAGGAGCCAAAAGGTGCCTCCATTTGGCCCCCTCTGCTCTCCCCATGAAAGACCACCTGGGCTCCAGCCCCGGGGAGGTGCCATTGTCACCTATTAACCTCTGGAGTAAATGAGTTAAGTTTTAATGTTGGGGGAAGAGGCCTTTTGGAGGCTGGACTTGCAAAGGCTGAGGCCCTGAACTGGGAAGAGGCTTCAGAAGGGTCACCTGGGGTGTGGTGAGACAGGAAGGGCTTAGACAAAGGGAACTTTCACAGATTCCCAAACACTTCCTGTCTCCAGAAGAACTAGGGCATGGTGCTTCCTGATCCTTCTGTGCCTTGGCTTTGGGGCCCAGAGGGGCCCAGCCAAAAGATGGCAGTCACTGCACCCATGGTAAGCCTGTCACCTGCCTTAGCTCCAATTTTGTTCTGTGGCAAAACGAACCTAGAAAGTTTCTCTCTAGCCCTCCAGGGAAGAGGTGCCAGTGGGGATCCCAAGCCATCTGCAACTTTTATTTTTATTTTAAAAACAGGGTCTCCTGCATCGGAGGTTAGCCTTGAACTCCTGCTCCTCCTGCCTCTTCCTTTCGAGTGCTGGTCCTACAGGTGTGTACCATACAATTCTAAGTTGGTGGTGCCAACAACCTGATCACAGTATCAGGATGGCAGATGTCTGCACCACACCAGTTCAGTACTGGGAGAGCCTCAGACTGCTGCTGATGGCTGCTCTTAGGGGCACTTTCCAAACATCCTGTGGAAACTTTCTTTCTTTTTATTTTTTAAAAATTAATTAATTATTTGCTTTATATCTGGATTGTAGCCCCCGCCCTCCTCTCCTCCTGGCCCCGTCCTCCCTTCCTCTCCCCCAATCCCTCCTCTCCTATTCCTCAGAAAAGGAGACTCCCCCTTACCCGTCCACCCCAGCTCATCAAATTGCATCAGCATTGAGCACACCTTCTTCCTCTGTGGTCTGGCAAGGCAACCTCACCAGCCAGGAGTGATCAAAAAGCAAGCAACAGAGTCCATATCAGAGATGGCCATTACTGGGGAACCCACATGAAGCCCGAGCTGCCCATCAGCTACATGTAGGGGGCCTAGGTCCAGTCTATGCATGGTCCTTGGTTGGTGCTTCAGTCTCCCAAAGCCTCTCTGGGCCAGGTTAATTGACTCTGTTTGTATTCTTGTGGAATTCCTGTTACCTCTAGGTCCTTCTAGTCCCCCGTCCCCCCTTTTCCAGAAGACTCCCTACACTTCACCCAAAAAATTATAGAACACTGAAGAAATTTGCAAATCATCCTTGCACAGGGGCCATGCTAATTTTCTCTGTATATTTTAGTATTTACAGTTTAGTTCCAATCTTAGTATATGTGCTACCGCAGCAAACACCCATGGAAACTCTCAGTGAATGACTACACAGACGGTGGTGGGACCGCCACCCACCAAGCAGCCACGTGGGGCCATACTGGCTATTGCTTTGACACTGAGACACTACGTAACCCGAGGTGAGCTCCTGGATGATTTAGAGCCTTGGTTTTCTCTGCAGTCCACTGAGATGAATACAGCAGCTGCTACAGAGGCCAAAATGCCCAACTCACCCACGTAAGTCTAGTGGGCTAGCAGCTTCTGTCCCCTTGCCTGAGCCTCCAGCCATTTTTATCTTGTTTTGAGTGCCCCCTCTTTTTAAATCTTTGTATATGTGTGTGTTGTAGGAACATGTGTTCTCATGCATGTGTGTGTGTGTGTTTGAGAGTATGTGTACCAGGGCACATTTGTGGAAGGCATAAGACGATTTTGGGCATTGGTCCTTACCTTCCAGCTTGTATAAGTCTTTTATTCACTGCTGCATACACCAGGCTAGCTGCCTTCCAGCTTCTGGGAATTCCTGCCTCTCATCTTTCTATAAGAGTGCTAGCATTACAGATTTCCGCTATTACATGGGTTCCGGGATCCAAACTCAAGTCAACTGAGTCATCTTCCCAACCATGGTCCCACTAGTCTGAGACAATCTGCTTAGTGCCCATGGGACCAGCCTCCTGGAAAAATCTCTTCCCTCAAGTAATTCCTATCTTGATTTCTGCCCCATCCAAACCAAGCTCCAGGTGGGAGCCTTCTGTACTCTCTCATCCCTTCACAACACTGGACAACACCCACAGTGACACCTTAGCTTGACCAGAGGCTAGCCCCAGTGACCCCAGAAGCTTGTAGAAGACAGAAGCTTCTCTGTGGCTTCAATATCTAGCCCACAGCAGGTGTTCTGGAAATCATGGCTGAGTGGAAAAAAGAAGATAAGATGAGAAAGATGTAAGGCACCAGGCACAGCTGCATCCATTAGCAGCCGGGGCACTTTGGTGGCTGGTCTGAGGCTGCTGATCTAAGACCCTTCCGGGGGGAAAATGAAGCAGACAAGCTACTCCCTTCAAGTTAAATAAAGACAAGCCGGGAAGACAAGATACATCAACAGCGAAAAGTGGCGGACAGTATTGAATATTCCATTGTGGGTGTAATTGCTTCAGAGATTGAGAGAAGAAGGAGCTAAAGAGTCTAGAGAAGAAGAGGAAGAAGAGGGGGAGGAGGAAGAGAAAAAAGAGGAGGAAGAGGAAGAAAGAGGAAGAAGAGAATGAGGAGGAGGAAGAAGAAAAATAAAGGGAAAGCGACATCAGAACAGGTAAGGAGAGCAGGTGGGAGGAAAATGTTCTAGCTACCATTGGCCTTTACTATTATTAATCACTATCATCATCATCTTATCAACTCAATATTCACATCAGCAGCATTTATCATGGAGATTTCTTTTTAAAAAAAGACTTTTAGTTTTGGAGAGATGGTTCATAGCATTGGCTGCTGGGTGTGGTGGTGCACACCTTTGATCCTAGCACTCAGGAGGCAGAGGCAGGTGAATAGTTGTGAGTTTGAGACCAGCCCAGTCTACAGAGAAAGTCTAGGACAGCTAAGGCTACACTGAGAAACCCTGTCCCGAAACAAAAAAAGAACTTTGGAGTGTGTGTGTGTGTGTGTGTGTGTGTGTGTATGTGTGTGTGTGTGTGTTTATATGCAGGTATGTGAACACATGTGTCCATGTGCCTGTGCCTGCCAGAGGTCTACTTTGGATGTTCTTCCTAGGTACCAGCTACACATCTTGTTTTCTGATAGAGGGCCTTCCATTGGCCTGGGACCAGTTAGGTTAGCCTGGCTGGTTGTCTAGGGAGGACAGAGGTTCACATGTCTACCTCCTAGCACTGGGGTTACCCAGCCCACGTGCTCAGTTTTTATAATGTAGGTTCTGAGGATGAAACTCAGGTCCTCAAGTTTGTGGGGCAAGTGCTTCACTGACTGGGGCAGCCTCAGCCTAAAGTCAAAGAATTAATAACCACCTCTTTCTTTCTTCTTTTTGTTTTTCAAGACAGAGTTTCTCTGGGTAGCCCTGGCTGTCTTGGAACCACTCTGCAGACCAGGCTGGCTGAGAACTCAGAGATCTGCCTCCTTCTGCATCCTGAGTGCTGGGATTAAACGTATGCCCCACCATGCCTGGTTTAGCTACTGTTTTCAAATTATGAATATCCAAATGCCCCACTTTAGAAGACAGAAGGTCTTTCTTGGGGCTCTTGCACAGCCTGAGATTTCCTCTCCAATGCTAGTTCAGATGCAGGACCTATGCCCCTTCCCCAAAATGACCAAAGTCATGGGCTAGAATATCCTAGGTTGGCAGTTCTCAGCCTGTAGGTCTTGACCCTTTGGGGGTCATATACAAGATATTTACATTATAACTCATAACAGCAGCAAAGCTACAGTTATGAAGTAGCAACGAAATCATTTTATGGTTGGAGGTTCACTACAACATGAGGAACTGCCTTAAAGGGTCACAGCCGTAGGAAGGCTGAGAACTACTGCCTGAGGTCATTCAAGTCTGTCAGGACCCAACCACCAAGGACGTGAGGCTCAGCACCATTTCCACAGAGGCCTGGATGTGGGAGAGGCAGGTTTGTGGCTGCCCTGAGGACTGCCAGGAGACGATAAGCAGAATGGATACTTCTGACATTCAGAAAATGCCCATCGCCCTGGCACTGAATCCTGCCCTTTGCCTGCCATCTCGAAGACTCCAGTTATCTCCAAGTGCATCAGGAAGGTGTCAGCCTCTGGTGTGACAACAGTGGCTATCTCTCATATGCCTGCTTGCTCAACAGGAAAACATTCAACAACTCTTTGTTCTTTTTGTTTGTTTGTTTGTTTGTTTTTGTTTTGGGGATAGGGTTTTACTATGTAGCTTTGGCTGGCCTGAAACTCATTATGTAGACCAGGATCTCACTACAGAGATCCTCCTGCCTCTGCCTCCCAAAGTGCTGAGATTAAAGTCTTGTGTTATCACACCCTGCTACATAAGATTCTTAAACTACCGAGTAACATATCTGGGGTGTGGTCTGAGTGAGGTTTCCTGCCTCCCCGAGGTTTACATGGGGCAGTGCCAAGGGCTAGTGGCCAGGTCTGTTATTTGAGGCTGACTGCCTTCCCAGGAGCCTCTGTGGGCTTAGCTGCCCTCAGCTGCACTTCCACTCTGAAGGTGACAGTGTGAGTCACGGAATTAATGGGGTGGGAGCTGGGGTGTCAACACCGGCTTTGTTGAACAATGCTCCTCTGATGAAGATTCCCATTCACTGAGCGTGACTCACTCTGTCTTCTTATCAGACAAGCATCCTGTCTCCTTTGGGCCTCTGGGGCCATGTGGCACAAGCTGTGGACAAAAATATTATAAAAATGACAATTAAAAAATGGAAGTGGAAGGGATGAAGGGCAAGAAGGCTTATAGACATGAATGGCTCCCTTTCTTGCCTCTGGTTCAATGGAATTGAAAAAAAAACAGCCCTCTAGGCAATGTCAGATCTTTCAGACAGAACCCTCACGCCAGGATATAGAGTACCGCTGCTGCAGACTGAATTGCTCAGAGAATTGTGAAGTCCACTAAGACGCTGGGGCCGCTCCCCAGAAAGAGTCTATCTTGTAATCAACCTGCCACATCTTCCCATTCTTTCCTTGTTATTCATTTACAATAGACTTTATCTTTAATATGATTTTCTTTGCTCATTGTTATGTTGTTGTGGATGTATGATGTATATGAGTGCCGGGTGAGTGCCGGTACAGGTGTGACACAGCATGTGTGTGGTCAGAGGATAACTTGTGGGAGTCTTGGGTATTGAACTCAGGTCCTTAGGCTTGACAGCAAGCACCTTTGCCTCCTGAGCCAACTCACCAGTCTCATTTTAATTTGTTTTGTAACATTGGGGACTGAATATGGAGCCATGCCCTTGCTGGGCAAAAGTTCTCCCACTGACTGATATCTTTTACTTTTGGGGACAGAATTTTTACTAATTGGTTCAGGCTTTCTTTGAATTCATTCTGTAGCTGAGACAGGTCTTGAACTTTTGATTATCTTGCCTCAGCATGTGAAGTAGCTAGGCTTATAGGCCTACACAACCATGCCCATCTTACAGTTTTTTTAAAATAGAAGTTTTAGATGAACAGAAAAGTTAAATAGAAGGCTTCCACACAACATCTCTCTTTTCAGTTCCCCTCCTATATGACATTTTGCCTTTGTGCGGCACATTTGAATAATGCTGGTCATTATTTATAGAGTCCATCATTTAGAATTCACGTTTTATGCTGGTCTAACAGGTTTTGGAAAATCAGCCTGGGCATAGAGGTCAGAGAACATCTTCTGAGAGGTGCTTCTCTCCCTCTACCACCTGTGTCCCAGGAATCAAACACAAGTTGCTGAGCCATCGCTCTGGCTCCTACACCTTATGAAATATACACAAGCAAAACTTACTAAGCATTTGTAGAGATAAAAAAATAAATATTAAAATGCATGTTTAAAATGTTTTAAGTGGGTTAGAGGAAATAGAAACAATGCACAAAGAAAAAGTCTGTTTTGAAAACTGTCATTACTGGTTCCAGAGTGTTGAGATGAAAGAACAGGGTGTTAGTAAGAAAACAATCTGTAGAGAACAAAAAGGGAGTAATGTGGAAGTCTGTTTTCCAATACTGTGACAAAACACCCAAGGCTGGGTAGTTTATAAAGGAAAGGGTTTGTTTAACCCTCAGTTCTGGAGATGGAAAGACTTGACAGCTACACCGTGACTACTGAAGCCCTCATACCAGTTGGCATAATGGTGGAGACACGTGTGTCAGTGAGAGATCTCATCGCTAGGCAGAATGTCAAGCCAGCTGGGAAGCTGTAGACCCATTTTTTTTTTCTCCGTAACAGCCTTATGAGAAGTAACTCCTGTGTTCATGAGACCTGTGCTCCCAGACACCTAAGGGCCTTCCAGTAGGACCTGCCTCTCAAAGGTCCCCCAAACTGTTAATATACTCCAAACACATGAACCCCTGCAGGAGGAACTACAGCCTGGAAGGTCAGCTTTACACAGGCAGCTTCAGCTGTAAGATTAACGCAGGTGTCGGTGGAAGACAAAACTGGAGTAAAACACATGACACTGGGAAATAAGAGGCAGAGATGTGATAAGAAGAGGAAAAGACCCGGGAGGCGGGGTAACTGTGGATGATGAATACAGTCTCTAGAGAGAGGGAACAGAGGAAATGGAGCAGAGACCATGAAAGCAACAACACATTGGGGAAAGAGTGAGAGCAAGTCAGGGGATGCAGGATCAGGTCTTAATGGTTGTCTTTGCAAGCGTGGAGGAACCCAGAGACACCACAGACTGGGAAGGAGGAGGGACAGGGTAGCCCCTAAGGGGACGCCCTGGAAACTATGTGTTTTATGAAGCTCTTAAATTAGTTAATAATCTGTTGTATGTTTATTGGGTGCTTTTGTCTGTACGTATGTCTATCACATGCATGCAGTGTCCACGGAGGCAAGGATCGAAGAGGGCATCAGATTCCCTGGGGCTTGAACCGTAAACGGTTGTGAGCTGCCACGTGAGTGCTAGGAATTGAACCCAGGCCCTCTGGAAGAGCAGCCAGGGCTCTTACCCTCAGAGCCATACCTCCTGACCCTGGAATTTGTCTTTTTTTTTTTTTTTTTTTTTTTTACCTCAGGTCTGAATTCTGTGAGGCCTACAGGGAAATCTGCACCTGTCCGCACCACAGACCCCTTCACTGGGCAGAGCAGAGCCTGGAGCAGCTGGAGCAGCTGGAGCAGCTGGAGCAGCTGGAGAAGCAGCAGCTGCAGAGTTCAAGCCAGGTGAGCCTACAAGCTGCAGGCGCCACAGTGTGGCCACTGTTTGATTTCCTCCCTTCAAATCCAGCACAAATGTCTTGAGGGGCCAACCCCGGCTGGACTCTATACAGAGAAGGGAATGCTGGGGAGTGTAGCCCCAGCTTCTAAGGTGACAAGTTCAAAGCCACCATAAGAAAAAGCCAATATAAGTCGAGGAGCAGTCACTTCTGTGTCCCTAGCACTTGATAGGAAAGTTTTGAGTTCAAGGTCATCTTGCTTAAGAGTGAACTCAAGGTCAGCATGGGTTACGTGAGACCCTGTCAAGAGACCCTGTTGAGAGCAGGAGTGGTGGTGGGCAGTGAGATGAGAGAGAAGGGAGAGGAAGAGGGAGGGAAAAATTTAATTGAGATATTAGGTTTGAACACATATTGATATGAAAAGGTTTGGATTTTGGTGCTGGGACTTGAACTCAGAGCATACTAGGCAAGTATATTAAGCTACAATCAATCTGAAAGATTTTTTTCCTTTCACCTTCATGTATATGCATGCTGTGCTTTTGCGTGTGTGGAGGCTCGCATATGGGCATGTGGAGGCTTGAGGCTGATGTTAGGGTTCGTCTTCAATCACTCATCCACCTTATTCCCGGAAGCAGGGTCTCTCAGGCAAACTGGGGACCCATGATCTCTGACATCTGAGGCTGAAGTTCCAGGAGCCTGCCATGCCCACTGGACAGCAAGTGGTGTCTTACTCAGGGTTTCTATTGCTTCGACGAAACTCCATGGCAAAAAGCAAGTTGGGGAGGAAAGGGTTTATTTGGCTTACACTTCCACAGCACTGTTCACCATCAAAGGAAGTCAGGACAGGAAACTCAAGCAGGGCAGGAACCTGAAGGCAGAAGCTGATACAGTGGCCATGGAGGGGTACTTGCTGGCTTTCTCCTCATGGCTTCCTCAGCTCACTGTCTTATAGAACCTGGTCTGACCATCAATGGTACCACCCACAATGGGCGGGGCCCTTGCCTGTCAATCACCAAATAAGAAAATGCTCTACAGGCTTGCTTATAGCTGCTTATAGAGACATTCATATTTTGGGGGTTGTGGGAGGGAGCTTCTTGAGACTGTGTAGCCTTGGCTGTCCTGGAACTCACTCTATGAGGCTGGTCTCAAACTCAGAGAATCCCCCTGCCTCTGCCTCCCAAGTGCGGGCATTAAAAGCATGCAACCACCACCAACTGGCTTTAGAAGAAGTTTCTTAATTGAGGCTTCCTCCTCTCAGAAGATTTTAGCTTAAGGCAAGTTGACATTAAATTATTAGCACACAAGGGTTCTGAGGATCTAGTCCTCTTCACTCTTGCCCAGCAGGTTCATGACCCCTGAGCATCTCCTCAGCACCAATCAGATTTTTTTATTTTTAAGACAGAGTTTCTCTGTGCAGCCTTGGCTGTCCTGGACTCACTTTGCAGACCAGGCTCACCTGGAATTCACAGAGATTCACCTGCCTCTGCTTCCCAGAGTGCTGAGATTATAAGAGTGTGCCACCGTGCCTGGCCCATCAGATTTTTAAAAAAATAATTAATTAATTTAATGTCTATTGGTGGTCTATCTGCATATATGCCTGCATGCCAGAAAAGGGCTTCAGATCATGTTACCGATGGTTGTGGGCCCCCATGTGGTTGCTGAGAATTGAACTAAGTACCTCTGGAAAAGGAGCCAGGGCTGCTAACTACTGAGCCATCTCTCCACTACCCCCCACCATCAAATTATTTTTAACAAGAGGAATCCATAGGGTATTCTGAACAAAGCATGAAAATAGGTTCCCATCATAGTGCATCGCTGAGAAGTTACGGAACACTGGAGATAAGAAAATAAGTTTAAGACAGAAGATAAAAAGGGGGGGGGTGGTAGTTCAGATGAGTTTTAACATTAGGACATTCAACAGCAGCTCTGAACACTGGGAGAAATCAAAGCTGGGACTTCAAGTTTCTGAGGAAAAATTATTTCCCACCCAGACCTTCTCATTGACAGTAAGGGCCAAATGAGCGTCTCATCACAGACTGAGGGAACACCAAGTGACCACAAGGCAGCAGAGGATCCGACATCACAGGGAGGGAAAGAGATGCTGGCCCAAGGAAGGCTTCGACCAATCAGGCAAGCAGACGGCCGGAGGCCCTTCTAGGTTCTGCACCCTAAGTTGAATTTCTAAATAGTGATGAGAAAAACTTAGCATACCAGCAACAGACAGGACAGCATTCTCCAGAGAAAACACGAGTTACTTAGGGAAGATTAACATTGTAGAGTACCACGTGGCTCAGCTGAGTATAGCTTTCCACAGCCGTCACGACCTAAATACTGCCTACGGAGCTCATGAGTATTAGACTGAGCTACACTGACTGATAGGTAGAAGGGGTGGGTGAGAAAGGATGGAGAGGCCTTGCACTTCTGAGATGGCTATTGCCTTTTGATGTATTCCATGTAAAAGAATGCTCTAGGGCTAGGGGTAGTGTTTACAGGGAGAAGTCTCTCCTGTGTATGCAAAGACTTGGGTTCCACCCCCAGCAATGCAAGAAGAAAACAAGTGTTGTATGACAGAAAAGAACATGCAGGTGATGTTTATCACGATGAACGTGGTCATACTCCAGTGAAGGAAACCAAAGATAATGTTAAAAACTGAAAATCAGGAAGCAGCGGTCAGCCCCGACCTACAGAGCTAGTTAAAAGGAGAGCTTGGGGCTGGAGAGTTGGCCCAGTGATTAAGAGCACTTGTTCTTGCAAAGAACCAGCGGTCGATTCTCAGCACCCACACAGAGGCTCAACACCCACACAGAGGCTCAGCACCTCTTCAAAAACCAGGCATGCATGTTGTACACAGATATACAGGCAGGCAAAACACTCATAAACACTAAATAATAAAATAAATTTAAGGCAGGTGTAGTGGTGGCATGTTTTTCATCCCAACACTCCGGCCATCCTGGTCTATAAAGTGAGTGTCAGGACAGCCAGGGCTATACAGAAAAACCTTGTCTCAAGACTAGACTAGACTAGACTAGACTAGACTAGACTAGACTAGACTAGAACAGGAAAGGAAAGGAAAGGAAAGGAAAGGAAAGGAAAGGAAAGGAAAGGAAAGGAAAGGAAAGGGAAAGGGAAAAGGAAAGGAAAGGAAAAAAAGGAAAAGAAAAAAGGAAAGGAAAAGAAAAGAAGAGAGATCTCAAAGACTTCCAAATAATTGCTCCTAGGGAGGAAAAATGTGGGGTTTGTGGGAGGCTAGGAAGGAACCTGGGAACTTAGAGCACATTTCACAGTAATATTGTGGTCCTTTGTTTCAAATCAATTGTAAAACATAAAGATGAAGAAAAGAGAGAGAATAAAAGAGAGAAGGCAAAGGGAAAAAAAAACAAAGAAAAGGAAGTTTTCTTATCTAGCTGTTCAGTGTTTCATGCAATTGTTGAGTGAATGTGTGAATGGAAGAAGGAATTCGATCATGGGTGTGTTTCTAAGCATTTGTTTCTCTGAACATCCTACTAGACTTCTGAGGACTGGTGGGGAAGAAGACAAGCCCAGCCCCCACTTCCACAGTGAGGGTGGGGAACAGACGAGAGAAGCAGTGTGCCCAGGCCACGGACACAGTGGCAATGTAGTCAGTAGGGGGCACAGTCGAAGAGTATTTTGGACAGGGCAGGTGTCTGGTCGTAATATTTAAGCTAAGACCTGAAGGATGAAAAGGACACGTCTCATAAGATCCAGAGGAAGAGCATCCCACAGAGAGGAAACAGGTATTGCAAAGACCTGAGGTGTGAGAGAGCATGGCTGTGTTCTGATGAAGCATCTGCACCGGGAGATGTGGGCGGGGCTCCCATGGCTGTGTGAAAGGTTTGTGGCTTACTCTGACTGTGGTGAGGCCAGCGAAGTTCCAGAGCAGAAGTAAGCGTCAGTGTGTGCCTTTGTCTGCAGGGAGGAGAAGGGGGGAAGGAGCCACCACAAACAGCTTAAACACCAGGATCTTGTCCTTTCACAGCACCGGATGGCAGAAGTCTGGCATCTTGGTGTGTGCAGGGCTACCCTCCCAGGGGTCCTTCGTCCTCCTGGGCAGCATACTCAACCACCCACCTGCCTGCGTCTGCCCTTCTCCCCTGGGCGGGGCGCCTGTGTTTCTCAACTCGCTGTAAGGGCTTTAAGGCCTGTCCACTTATGTACGAGAGATGATCTCATCTCCCAATTCTTGCCCTAATTACATCTCCAAAGACAAGTCTTCCACAGAAGGTGACATTTGCAGTTACTGGGGGTGGTGAGCAGTAGGACAAACCCTTCGAGGGAGAGCACAGTTTAACCCACTGGAGAGATCGATGAGTCATCATACAATATGGGAATGAGCGAACACAGTGGGCTGGAGCAGGCCTGACTGCAGAAATGGAGAGAGGTGGACAGGCTGGGTGGATGGCATGTTGTTCTTTGTCGGGAGCCGCTCCCGCCATTACAAGATGGCGCCGGCTTCCTGCTTCCTGGTTCTTCTTGCCAGCATTTTCGCGCTTCTTGTCAGCATTGCTTCGCGATTTGCGCATGCGCAGCTTTATGTTGATGAGGGTTTAGGCTGCAATCCAATTGACAGCCATATACTGATGAGGACTCGAGCAGAGCACCAATTACAGATGGACAGGTCGCCTTGCTGGCTATTTAAACGGGGCGCTGCCAGGGGTTTGGGTCCTTCACCATCTGCAAGAAAGAGCTGTACAGTAAACTTGCCGCTGAAGAAATCCTCGGTTGTTGCGTCGTCCTTATCGGCAAAGGCCGGTCGCGACAAGTGGTGCCGAAACCCGGGAGCCGCCGAACCCCGGAGTGGAGGATCGCTTCGAAGGACCCCGACTGCTCGTCGAGTAAGGATTCAAAGTCAGTGGCGTGAGAACCGCGGTACTTTTCTGCAAGGTATGATTGATTGGATGTGGGGTGGATTGTTTATTGCTTGCTGTTTCATTTACATTTTGTTTTGCTGTCTGTGCCTTAATTGCGGGAAACGAGATAAAGTGTGTGTTTTTCCACCCTGTGATCAACCTTAACGGACTGTAAGCCTCAGGTAGATAACTGAGCCGTCCTTCCCACTCCTGTAGATAAAGGAAGCATGGGAAATCATCCAGTAAAGCCGTTTTTAGAAGCGGTGCACATATTACTTAAGGAGAAGGATTTGAAAATTTCGAGGTATGTGCTCCGTAATTTTATTAAGGAAGTGGATCGGGTGGCTCCTTGGTTTCAAATATCGGGCGACCTGACTACGGGTTGTTGGGACAAGTTAGGCCATGACTTAGAAGAAGAGAAAGAGAAGGGAACATTGAGGCCAGGGACTTTTCCTATCTACAAGTTGATTAAATCATGTTTGAAAGATGAGAAATGCAAAGACAAAGTGAAAGAAGGGCAGAGGGTGTTGGCAGATCATCAAGACAGTCTATCCGAAGCAGAAAAGGGAATTAAGACCGGTAAATCCCCTAAGGATGGGACCAAAGAAGATAAGGCTAAAGCGCCGAAGGCGTGAAAGCTAGTTAAGAAGTCAAAGAAACCAAAACAGACTGGTAGCAAGGAAAAGAAGAGTGGTGCCCCGCTATATCCCAGTTTAGCGGAGTTTCAGAATTTGAAAGTCGCCTCGTCATCGAGCGAGCCGGAGTCTACAGAGAGCGAAAACAGCTCTTCTGAGAATCAACAAACTGATGAGGAGTCAGGGCTCGACCCTGACGAGCAGGCAGAGTTGGATGAGGAAGCAGCTAAATATGAGGAAGGGCGATACCGCCCGGATCCGCCACCATATGTGGCCTATGCTGGCACTTCCGGGTTCTCCATGCGGAAGTCAGCCACTGAAAAACCCAAATCCGCAGAGACAAAATTTTCCCTGATATCAGAAAAAGAGAGGAAGCGGATTAAAACCGCGTTCCCAATCTGGGAGGACGCTCAGAATAATAGACATCATTCTCCTTTAGATCTTAAACAGTTGAAGGCATTAGCGGAAGCAGTCCAGACATATGGCGTCAGTGCCTCCTTTACAGTGGCGCTGATAGAAAGACTGGCTGACAATGCCATGACTCCAGACGATTGGTACAATACTGTAAGAGCCTGTCTGACTATGGGGCAATATTTAGACTGGAAGTCCATCTTTCACGAGCTGTGCTCAGCTCAAGCTAATCAGAATATAGCAAATCAGAGGCCTCAATGGAATTATGATATGCTTACTGGACAAGGCCAGTGGGTAGTTAATCAGACCTTATACCCACCTGAAGTATATGAACAAATACCGGTAACAAATCAAGGCTTGGCAGCAGCTGTGCTCTCTGCTCTTATTACTCCTTACACTAGCCATCAAGTACAGGTGCTATGCTCCACTCTAGATGTATGGGCTGTGTTACGATGCACCTACTCCGGCAACATTGATAATCATTAAAGGACCGGATCCTATTTTTATAAGATCCAAGGGAGCTGTGTGTATTTTCCCACAGGACCAAGACGAGCTTGGAGGTGGAGACCCAGGAGATTCGATGGGGGATCCTGTCAGCCTTTCCTCGACCCATGCCGGTGATGCATGATGCACAAGTCTTCCCAAGATTTTTCGCCACTAATGACTCTCTGGGACTACCTTATTTGCCAATGTCTATCTTCTGCCTTTTCCTATTTTAAGGAGTGGGTTGGCGTGGGAATATTTGGAGTGTTGCTACTGGCTGGACTGTTTCTCTGTTTTTGGTTGCTCTGCAGATTCAAAAGACAACAACATCTTAAAAATGTGGCCATGGTACGGGCAATGCTGGCTGTGGAACAGGGGACATCCCCCCAAGTTTGGCTTAACATGCTCAATCGTTGAGACACTGTCCGAACTTGTAGCACTCCTGACGGGCACAGGTTCCCATTGCACCAGGATGCTGTTCAAGACAGACTTCTGCACCTCCCAGGGCTCAGGTTCCCATTGCACGGGACTCAAGGTGCAGAGGGTCTCTTACACTGTGTAAACTCCTTGATCGCTGATGCTGTTGGCTCAGCAGGCTGATCGGTAACCTCATGGTGTGTTATTTTTCTGATTGAGATGGCCTTTAATATATATAAAAGGGGGAGATGTCGGGAGCCGCTCCCGCCATTACAAGATGGCGCCGGCTTCCTGCTTCCTGGTTCTTCTTGCCAGCATTTTCGCGCTTCTTGTCAGCATTGCTTCGCGATTTGCGCATGCGCAGCTTTATGTTGATGAGGGTTTAGGCTGCAATCCAATTGCCAGCCATATACTGATGAGGACTCGAGCAGAGCACCAATTACAGACGGACAGGTCACCTTGCTGGCTATTTAAACGGGGCGCTGCCAGGGGTTTGGGTCCTTCACCATCTGCAAGAAAGAGCTGTACAATAAACTTGCCGCTGAAGAAATCCTCGGTTGTTGCGTCGTCCTTATCGGCAAAGGCCGGTCGCGACAGTTCTTCAGGTATGTAGAAGCACATACCTACATATAAACGTATATGTACATATACACATACATACTTACATACTGCATATATATAGATATTTATCTATATTCTTTCCTATTCTACATATGACTGCATGTGTATACACATATGCTGTACACATGGGTCTTCTTTTTTTTTTGAGACAGGATCTCACTGTGTAGCCTTGGCTGTATATATATCTCTCTGCTTCCTCATAAGTTGGGTGGGAGGAGCACTTGCGGCAAACTGCACCAACAAAGAGATAACCGTGCCTGGTATTTGCCGAGCACACTAGAACTAGAACACGCTGAGAGCAGGGGCGTGCGAAACCAGACTGACTCTGAATGGCCATAGAGAGATAGACAATGGTTAGTTATGGCACTAACTAACCATGAGTTGTCTTGCCCTAATAGAAGCAGGATGAGGCATGAGTTGAAAACGGGATAATCCAAAACCCGTTTCCATTTGTGTCAGGAAATACTGCCAGAGCTGTTCTCTTGAGGGGCAGTTACACTCAGACCGCGTAACTTGACCCTGGTCTTTACCCAAGGCTGAGTCTCTCTGGAAGAAATCCTCGAAGGCTCCAGACCCTGGCGTCTGAGCATCCCTGAGCGCATTCGCCTGATCCACTCCTTTCGACTCTTTTCTTCTTGCACTCACACAAATCTTGGTTTGCAAATGGCGTATTTATTCCTGTTGTGTCCTGATGAGAACATATATTCTTTAATTCATCAAAATAACCTATAATTCATGATGGGGCGATTCCATGTCCAGCGTCCACTAGAAGGGAGAGCTGGGAGCCGTCACATGGCAGGATGGGTTCCCAGCGCATATTCTGACTTAGACAGCCATTCTCAGAAGTGGCTCTTGCCCACACTTCAGCGGCAGACAGTTGCCACTGTGGAGCAGCAGCTGTGTGAGTGAGGGGAGAGCAGTGTTGACAAGGCCAGCTTCAGCGTGCCACAAAGGCCAGCTCCACAAACGGCTGCAGCTCCGCTCTGGTCCTGACACCCGGTGCATACTGGATTCAGTTCCCATTGCAAGAGGTCAAGGATCAACACAGGGCTCTTTGCTGGAGAGCTACCCAGACCAAGCAAGCTCAGTCCAGTGTTGTCACAGCTCAAGGGACAAACTGACCCCCAGAGTCCTGTGGGTTGAATCTGATACGTCAAATTTTATGAGTGCCCATGTGAGATATGGGGTGTGTGTGTGTGTGTGTGTGTGTGTTGCACGTGCGAGTGCATGGATGTATGTAGGCCGGAGATCAACTGTGGGGGGCGTCTTCCTCTATCACTTTTACCTTAGTATTGTTTATTATTTTATTTATTTATTCATTTATATATTTTTTGAAACAGTCTCTCTGTGTAGCCCTGGCTGTCCACTATAAAGACCAGACTGACCTCACACTCACAGAGATCCATCTGTCTCTGCTTCCCTAGTGGTGGGGCTAAAGGTATCATCAAACCTGGCATAGATTTTATTTATTTTTATCATATATGAATTGGTGTTTGCCTGAATGGATGTTTGTGCACGCCACATGCAAGCAGTACCCGTGGAGGTCAGAAGAAGGCATCAGATTCTTTGGAACTGGAGTCATAGATGGTTGTGAGCTGCCGTGTGAGTGCTAGGAATTGAACCCAGGTCCGATGGAATAGTAGCCAATGCTCTTAACCTCTGAGCCATCTCTCCAGCAGCCTCTCCATGTTATTGCTATTATTATTATTTTTAAGACAGGGGCTTTTCACTGAAGCTGGGTTCACTGATTGTCTAGTCTGGCTGGCGAGGAAGCCGCAGGGGTCCTCCCTCTCTTCCCCATCCTCACTGTACTGGAGCTGCAGGTGCGTACTGCTGCACTCAGCTCCTACCCGGGTCACAGTGATTCCAAACTCCGGTCCGGTCCTCATGTTTGCACAGTAAGCATTTATCTACTCATCCATCTCCTGGCTCCAGGACAGCCAGGGTTACACAAAGAAACATTGTCTTGAAAAACCAAAAATAAACAACCAGGCTTGGTGCATGCCTTTAACCCCAGCACTCAGGAAGGCAGAGGCAGGTGGATTGCTGTGAGTTTGAGGCTAGCTTGGTCTACAAAGTGAGTCCAGGACAGCCAAGGCTACACAGAGAAACCCTGTCACCAAGAAAAAGAAAAGCCCAAAATAAACAAATATGAATGAATGAATGAATGAATGAATGAATGAATGAATGAAGACTTGATTCTTGGTTGTCACTTACCTTACTCAGATGAGGCAGGACCTTACCAGACTGCCACAGGTCCCATGTCCCTCACAGATCGTGTTTTGAATGCTTGTCCCAGTGTACTCTCTGAAGACCAGGGAGCCTTTAAGCGATGTAGTCTGGCTGGCTGAAAATAGGCTTATGGAGGCAGATCTTGCCTTAGTTCCAGCCATTCTCTGCTCTCTGGTCTGCCGCCACATGGGAGGTTCCATGTCACATGTTTGCCACCACGGACACCACTGGGCCTCCTCACCACAGTGAACTGAAATCCCTCTGAAACCATGAGCCAAAGTAAATCTTTCTTCCTTTAAGCTATTTTTTCAAGCGTTTGTTATGATGACTTAAAAGAAAAGAATGTAGATTTTCATAATACGAAAACCCTTTATGTATTCTAAAGTGGTAAAATTTCCTTCCAATTTTCCTTTTTATGGCAAAAAAATGTGTGTGTGTGTATATATATATATATATATATATATATATATATATATATATATTTCTCATTCCTGTGTGTGTGAGTGTGAATGTGTGTGTGTGTGTGTGTGTGTGCAGGCCTGAGTTCTTTCACGGGTCAGTTCCCTCCTCCCACGATGGTTCCTGAGATCAAACCCAGGTCGTCAGGCTTGCTCAGAGAGCCCTTTTACCCGCAGAGCCATCTCATCTCCCATCTTTCTTTTCTGTGCTCCTCTAACCAGAGCCCAGAGGCTGCCCCGGCCTTTCTAACCTTGCTGTGCTAGTCTGCTGATTGAACCATTTGGTACCTATTGGCTTTGGATTTGGGATTTCTTCCAGGATGCAGGGATAGCTGGTCAGCCAAAGACGAACTTTACGAGAACAGAGTGTAACTATGGAACATGTGACCCTTAGCGTATACATTTTTATCATTAAGACCCCTAGCCAGATGAGGCTAGGCTGGACTTAAAGAGACTGGGGTGGGGCTTGCCGTCTTCTCTGTGAGCCTATGGCACATTACAACTTTTAGTCTAGCATAGAAGTTGGTAAATCTTGGCTGGAGAGATGGTCGCTTGTTTGGGGAGTAAAGTTTTACTGTTACGAAGTTGTGCTGATGTCTCTATATATTGTCTTGGCTGCTTCTCCTCTGAGAAAGCTGCCCTGAGTAGTTTCAGGAGAGACCATGGGGCTGGCAAGCCTAAACTATTTACGATCTGCCCTTTATGGGAAAAGTTCCTGTGCTGGCTAGTTTTATATCAACTTGACACAAGCTAGAGTCATTTGGGAAGAGAGCCTCAATTGAGAAAAACAATCCCACCATATCAGCCTTTGGGCAAGAATGTGGAACTTTTTTTCCTTCTGACTGATGATTGACGTGGGAGGGCCCCATTTACTGGGCGGTCTACCCCTGGGCAGATGGTGCTTGGTGCTATAAGAAAGCAGGCTGAGTAAGAGAGCAAGCAGCACTTCTCCATGGCCTCCGCATCAGCTCCTACTTCCAGGTTCTTGCCTTGAGTTCCTGCCCTGATTTTTCTAGACAATGAGCTACAAGATGTGAGATGAAATAAACTCTTTTTTTTCTCTAGGTTGCTTTTGGTCATGCTATTTTATCACAGCAATAAAACTCCCAAGATACATGCCAAGGATGGGAACTTCAAGAAGTCAGACATTAGGGCAGAACAAGGTATGGTGGGTGTAGACGGTGTCGGAGAGGGACAAGATGTGGGGAAGGAGAGAGCTTTACTTGAGATTCCTGCTTTTTCCTGTCAGTTTCTTCCTTGGGATGACCAAGACCCATTCTCTGTTATAAAATGTCAAACAGCCATTCACCATTGATGCTGTTATTTCTCATTGTTAATGGTCTTAATCTTTGAGTTTCCTGTTCTAAAGTCTCAGGAGAGGAATCTGATTGGCCTGGATCACCTTTTCAAGCTGATGGATCTTGGAGCTTCCAAGCTAGACTGGAGCTGTCCACCTGCCCTTCCATTAGGAGCCCATCTCTCGGGATCAATCACTGGGGCCAGGTGACATTGTCACCTGGAGAGGAGTACCCTGCTGCTCTGAGGAGGTGATATGGAGCTCTGCATTAGATGGGGAGAGGTGGCAGGAGACAGAGCCATGCTACGACAGCTTGGGAGGGATCTGGACTCCTATTACAGCTGAGGACAATTCTCCTGAGTACCTGATTCACAACTGTCTGGGAAGTCTGCACTGGGGATTCAGCCTCCTTCTTGTGAGGAGACTAGAGCCCAGGCACTGCAGGAAGCAGGGGATGGGAATGTCATATCAACTGTGGCACCTGGTAAGATGCAAAAATCATGATCCTGTGAACCAGAAGACACAGGAACCAGCTTGACGGAACACGGCTGTGTCAGAGTTCTGCCACAAATGATGAGTTACTCTCCCTTTCCACCTCAGACCTCAGTTTCCCCAGTGAGTGATTTTCCTTCTGACTGGGCTGCTTCTTAGAATGGCCCCCAGGCCATGGCTTTCTTGAGGATCTCCTGCTGGGCCATAGCCAGAGCTGCTGATTCTACAGGTCTGTGTTAGGCCTGTATGTATTTGTGAATACATATGTATTTGTGTTTGGAACCAGCTCCCAGGAGATGCTGATGCTGGGTGGCTGGACTACACTTTGAAAGCCATGAGTCCATCATCAGCAAGACTCCTTCCAGGCAGAACAGGGTTAGTCTGGTGATTCCAGAATTAGGTTTGATGAGCTTTCTTGTCAGTGTGGAGAATGTAGGTTATGGGCCAGGGAAAGCTCCTCCCTGGTTCATCCACCCTCCCCTGAGCCTTATAAAGATCTGACAAGGTCCCTACCATTGCTCCCGTTTATGCCTCACCCCCAAAAGGACGGTGTTACCAGAATCCTGAGCTCCAGAAATACTCAGTCACCTTCCCAGGCCGCTGGAAAATGTTAACGTTCTATTTTTCCCCTCGGCCAAATTTTGTGGGCAGCGTGGCTCCCTGACACGTAGGCCACACAATTGGCTCTCTCAACTCACTTCCTCAAAGGTGATCCCATGTCGGTCTGCAGTCCATGATAAACAGCTCAGGCTGGGCAGCCCAAACCCAGGGGAAGCCAGCCTGCTGCGGATCTGGAAACTTCCCCTTCCTTCTTGCAGATAGAAGGCAGCTGCTTGACTGGCCCAGGCTGAGGCCAAGCCACAAGCCTGGGGGTGGGGGATAGAGGAGGGCGCGCTGCTCAGAGCTCAGGTCTCCACTAAAGCTGCAAATTGCTCCTGCCTGCAGGGCCCCACCAGCCCGGAAGGAGCCCAAGGAGCTGGAGCCCTGAGTGACAGCTGAGTGGGGAGACACCCTTCATCCTCCCACTAAATCAGTAAGAGGTTTCTGGAACAGGTGGCTCAAATTTCCTTGAAAACCCAGAATAATCCCCCATCTGAAGTGCGTGCGAATCTCGTTGTCACCACCTAGAATTAATGAGCAGGCACCACCGAAGGAAAAAAGGCTTTTCGGCTGCGTTTTTGCTCACTGCCTTGACAAACTCAATAAAAGCTTAAACAAATATTAAAACACACATACACACACACACACACACACACACACACACACGAGTCAGGGTGGTTTAAATTAACTTCCCCAAGCACTTTACCTACTGTAGGAAGAAATTATAATAAAACGTCAGAGCAAAAATAAACCTCGTGTGGAAATAAAAATAGAACATAAAATGCCCTCTTACAACTAACTGCTCAGTACGATTTATTTCATAATAACAGATCATTGAACATGAAGTTTTCATAGTCCTAAAGTGTACTTGGGCATTAGGTATGTTGATTTTTTTAAAATTTCATATTTTATACTCTGAGCATCTGTGTGTCCCAGAAATCTTATCGATTTAGACCACTATAAAACAAACCCCAACCCCCAAAAGAAAACTTTCTAAACTTTGATGTAATTCTTCCAAATAGAATGTGTGGCTTAACGTGCGACCTCGAGTTCCATTTCTCAAGGCCCTAGCCCATTGCCTGGGCTCCAGCCCCAGAGAAGGAACAGTGCTGGGTTCAGATAGAGCAGGGTCCATCCAGGCCATGCTGAAAGCCCAGAGTTGGAGCTGGCAAAGGAAAGACTGTGGTCCTTGGCCCAAGGCTTGTCAAATCCTCCCACCCCAGGCTTAGTTGAACCGGATATACTGAGATTATCAGAGAGGAATGCTTGAAGGTTGCTTTTATTCACAAAATGAAGAGAGGGAAGGCAAGGGAAGAGGGAAAGAAATGAAGGGAGGGGGATGGGCAGGGGTAAGGGTGGACGCTCCTTGTCCAGATCATCTTGAGTAGGTCTCCCCCCACTTGCTTTGTTGAGCCTGGCTTTCTAAGCAGAGGTTGGGTGGGCCTTGGGGGCCTCCCCTCCCCCCACGCTTCCATGCAATATTTATGTCACACCTCAAAGGTGGTTTGCTGGGAAAGGCTTTCCTGGCAGGGCCTGACTGGAGCAGCCTGATATAGCCTTGTGCCTGGCTCATAGCAAGGCTTCCTAAGCTGAGCTCAGAAAAGCCAGCTTCCCCTTCTTCCGATATCATGCTGAAGAGTGCTGCGGCCCCAAAGACAGGAGCCCCGGACAGCAGCGGGAGGGAAGGTAGCCAGGGAGCATGGAGGTTGGCTCATGTAGACACGTACATGTCCATCTTCCTTGGCCAGTTAATCATGACCTCCTGAAGCGAATGGGAGATGACTGACTCATCGGCTGGCAAGGCCTGGACAGCCATGGCAGAGACACAGTAATCTCTCCAGAGTGGAAGGGAGGCCCTCAGACGGCGCATGAGGAGGTCCAGTGCAGAGGGCAGGCCCTGACAGAAAAATGCAGCTCATTTCTCTGATCTGCGTGTGCTGATTGCGCGAGAAGCAAATACCAGCAGACCTGGGGGAGGGGGGATTTCTGTTCCTTCGACTCGGCCCTGAGCCACCCGCCCCAAAGTGGAAGGAAGAAGAAAAGGAACAGATTCTAAGGCTGTTTTGTCTGGCTCGCTGGACCCTTTGCCTCCTCAGCCTCTAGGAAGGGGGTAGGGGTTATCTGGGGGCCCTCTCCAGCGAGGACTTGAAACACTCCCTTCAATTTCCCACCAAAAAAAAAAAAAAAAAGGTTTCAGAATCGGAAACTGGCCTTGGTTCCCCAGGGCAGAAATTGAGAGCTCAACACTAAACCACTTCCTTTGCCTGGTAACAATGCACGAAGGAATTTCCACAAATCCCCTTAGCTGCCATGGCTTCCGCTCCTGGACTTGGGCAAAGACAGCCTGGGACATTCCAGCCTTGTGCCCGCACTGCGAGACGTTTGATCTGTTTGGCTCCTGGAGCAGCCTTGGAGAACCTCCGTACTCATTTCCCTTCCCTGCGTTTCCTCAGGAGTGAGACACAGCTAGGGCTGACCAGTGTGGGAAGAGGCCCTGCCCAACCTTGCAAAGCCCCAGAGGTTTCCCCACTTCTGAAGAACAGAGGGGCCACAAGGGAGGACTGAGTGGACTCATCAAGGCTGGAAGGGAAACAGACCCAGCTTATAACTTGGCTGCACCACACTCCCTGGGCTAGTCATTCCAGATCTCTGATAGTCGACGCTCCTGTACCCTAAGAGCCAGAGGCAGGACAATCATGAGTTCGAAACCTCAGTGTCGCCACCCCTCATGAGCATTCCCCGGGCCCGTGTGCGCAGATCACACTTTTCGAGTGGGCTGTGTTCAAGTTCATCCCCTCCAGTCTGCTGGAAAATCACACGGCCAGGGTCTGTGTGCTGCTCCCTAACGTGCTCCTGGAGATCACTGCCAGTTCCCAGATCACTGGAGGCTGAAGTGCTGCATCTGAGCCAGGTCCGGGGAAGTATGCTTTGGACCTCGCTCAGAGACCATGAGAGTCTGAGCTCAGAACCGCATATTCGGTTTGGTCTAGGCTTAACCCCAAACTTCTAAAGTGTGCTAGAAGGAGCCATCTACTTTTTTGAAGCCTCCTTTTCTCCATGCGGAAGAACTGAACTGTGTTCCCTCAAAGTTTGTGGTTCTGACCTCTAGTGTAATTATACTGGCAGTTCTTTAAAAATCTTTATTTGTCCATTTGTTTATTACTTTGTGTGAGATTGTGTTTTACAGTGTGCTCGTGAGGTCAGAGAACAACTTTGTGGGGTTGGGTTTCTGCTTCTGCCTTTGCTTGGGTCCAGGGGATCAAACTCAGGTTGTCAAAAGTACTTAACAAGCGCTTTTACCCACTGAGCCAGCTCCTCGGCCTTGGTGTGGCTCTACTAAGAGACCCTGTGTCAGGAGGCAACAGGAGTTAGATGACATCACAGACGAGGGAATCAAGCATCCTTGAGAAGGGGCTTCAGGGGGACACAGCAAAAAAGGTGGCCATCTCCAAGGCAAGAGAGAGAGAGGTCTCACAGGAAGTCAGCCCTGCCAACACCATGATCTTGGCCTTCTCGCTGCCAGAACTGCAAAGAAATAATTTTCCCCCCTGCTTAACCAATGCGGGCTCATGTATTTTGTTACAGTCGTCCTAGCAGATGCAGACCAAGGGGACAGATGGAGTCGGTGCTCTGTGATGTGAGTGTGTGGTGTGCAGGGCGTCAAGGACTAGGAGCCCCAGCATGCTGGGGACAGGCTATTGTCCCTCGATCCTACATGGGGGTACCAACACGTCTTTCAGAAGTTTTTTATATTGGAGCTTAAGGGCATAACATTTTTTTTTAAAGGAAGTTTTCTCGACGAGCAAAGCCAGTGCCTGCCATGCTAACTGTATTGTACTGTATTTGTGTGCTGAGGGACTATGGAGTCCTGGGGCTGGAGAGGTGGCTCGGAGGTTAAGAGCACTGGCTGTTCTTCTAAATGGTCCTTAGTTCAATGCCCAGCAACCACAAGGTGGCTCATAACCATCTATAATGAGATCTGGGGCCTTCTGGACCCCCCCCCCCCCCCCCAGGCATATGTTCAGGCAGAAAACTATATAAATAATAAATCAATACGTCTTTAAAAGAGTCAAGGACCTGCACAGCTTTAAGGATCTATTGATTGGGAATGGTCATAGGAGCCAAGACGAAGGTTGCATTTAACAAGTCTCACTATGGGAATCGCATAGTCCTCCACTGAGCCCTGGGGCGGTCATTTCCCTCACGCTACTGTGGTTTTTTCAGAAGCATTTGATTCTAAACCCCATGAACCTCAGAAAAAAAAAGAGGAAAAAACTGCCCAACATTTCCTTCTGTAGTGAGAAAGCCACCTTTACTCTCTGGGAACTAAAGTTAATGGGCTGGGTCTGAACTCTCCTCACGGTTCTTCAGGGCTCTCAAGTGGAACTCAGAGCTGTTGTTCTGCCTCGCTTTTGTGTCTTATGTATGTATTTGGATGATGACCACTTAAACACTAAAGTGAACTTATATAAAATGGGCGCATGGTTATTTTAAACTTAGTATTACATACTGTTTTCTTCTTGGGCCTACAAAGCTCATATTGTCTTGTCGCATACCCTAGATCCTCCAAGCAGGAGAGGTAAAAGAAGTGCTGTTTCCAGATGTATGACCAGCTGGACAGAAACCCCAAATCATATGCAGACGGAGCGTCTGAACTAAGGAGAGCTCTATAAGACTGACTGATGCTTGAAATAATTAGCTTTTCTACAGAATCTCTGTGCATTAGCAATAAATAACCAGTCAGAAAAGAGAATGTGCTTACAAGGATGGTCATATCTTTTTTTAATGGCTGTTTATTTGTTTGTTTGTTTGTTTGTAAGACAGGACAACTTAATGTAATCTAGGCTAGCCTCTGGTAAATAATTTTCATGTCTCTATCTCCTAAGTGATGGGAATATAGGCATATAACCACCATGCCTGGTTTAAAGATGTTTTCTTTTGTTTTTGTTATTTTTTATTATTACTTAATTTTTTTTGTAGAACATATTTTAATCATATTCCCTTGCCTCCTCTAACTTCTTTGATAGGTCCTTCCCATCAATTTACCTACCTAACTTCATGTGATCTCTCTCTCAAACAAAAGCAATAAAAAGAAAAATAACAATAAAAGCTTTTAAGACAAAATAATCCCCAAACAAAAAGCACACACACACACACATACACAAACCATGGAGTCTGTTTTAGGTTTGTGAACTTCTCCTGGGCTTAGGATCTTCCCTGCAGTTGGTATATCTAGTGTCACTGCATTGAAAAACAAAACCACACCATTTTCCCTCTCCCGGCAGATATCAATTGCAAATAGCTTCTTGGTTAGGGGTGGGAATTTGTGCTCGCTTCCCCTCCTTTGGGCTGGGATGTGCTCTTGTGCATGCACTCAGAGTCTGTGAGATCATCCGTGCCTCTGTCCGGTTGTATCTGGATGACTGTTCATCACAGTAACGGAGCAAGCCACCTCCTCTGACTCTTACCAGATTTCTGCCTCCTCTTCCACACAGATCCCTGAGCCTTGAGAACAAGATTTTTTTTTTTTTTTTTTTTTGTTTTTTTGTTTTGAGACAGGGTTTCTCTGTGTACCATGGCTGACCTGTACCAGGCTGGCCTAGATCTTAGGGTAGATTTATCGCCAGATTCCCGAGGAACTGCCACATTGACTTCTGAAGTGGCTGTGCTCCCACCAGCAAAGAATGAGTGCTCCCCTTTCCTTGGATCCTCATCAGCACAAACTGTCGATTGTTTTATTAATCTCGGCCATTCTGACTGGAGTAAGATAAAAGTCTCAAACTGGTTTTAACTTGTATTTTCTTGAGGGCCAAGGATGTTCAACATTTTAAAAAGCGTTTCTTAGTCATTTGTGTTTCATCTTTTGAGAACTCAGGGTTTCGTTCTGTGCTTCATTTTTAAATTGGGTTATGTTTTTCCCCTTGATGTACAGTTTTTTTTAGTTCTTTGTATATTCAAAATATTAATCTTCTGTCAAATGTAAAATTGGGTAAAAAAAATTTCCCCATTTTGTTGGCAGCCATTTTGCTTAAATGATGGTGTGCTTTGCCATGAAGGTGCTTTTCAGCTTCATGAAGCCCCATTTTTTATTATTGTTGTTTTGTTTTTTTAATATTATTTATTATTTATACAGTATTCTGCCTGCATGTACACCTGCACACCAGAAGAGGGCACAAGATTTCATTTCAAATGGTTGTGAGCCACCATGTGGTTGCTGGGAATTGAACTCAGGACCTCTGGAAGAGCAGCCAGTGCTCTTAACCCCTGAGCCAACCTTCCAGCCCCCCAGCTGGTGCTCTTAACCTCTGACCCATCTCTCCAGCCCTTGCTTTGTTTTTTTGAGACAGGGTTTCTCTGTGTCTCTTTGGCTGTCCTGGAACTCACTCTGTAGACTAGCCTAGCTTTGAACTCTGAGATCTTCCTGCTTCTACCTCCTGAGTGCTGAGATCAAAGGTGTGCACCACTCTGCCTGTCAACATCCCACTTATTAATTGTTCTTGGTTCCTGTCATGTCAGTGTCCTGTTCAGAAAGTCTCTTCCTGTGCCAAGGAGTTCAAGTCTATTCCCCACTTTTTCTTTTAATCAGATTCAGGGTATGTGACTTTACGACAAGGTCTTTAGTCCATTTAGAGTTGAGTTTTGTGCAGGGTAATATATATTTGCATTCGTCTATATTAGCTATCTAGTTTGGCCAGTCCCAATTGTCGAAGATACTGCTTTTTCCTCCAGTGTGCATTTTTGGATTCTTATTTTTAAATCAAGTATCTGCAGGACTTATGTCTGGCATTCAGTTCTATTCCACTGATCAACCTGTCTGTGTGTGTGGTGTTTGTTTGTTTGTTTGTTTGTTTGTTTATTACCAATACCATGATAATCAGGTATTGTCATACCTCCAGAAGTCCTTTTATTACACAGGGTGATTTTTCTCTTCTGGGATTTTTGTGGTTTCATATGAAGTTTTAGATTGGCTTTTTGCTGTTGCTGTTTTATTCCCCCAATTTCTGTGAAGAACAGTATTGGATTTTTTTTTTCCCCAAACAAGTTTTTTTCTGCCCTGACTGTCCTGAAACTTGTTCTGTAGTCCAGGCTGGCCTCAAACTGATCGATCCCCCTCCTTCTGCCCCCAAGTGCTGGGATCAAAGGCATGCACCACCGCGCTGGCTTTGTGTTGGAATCTTAATGGGGACTGAACTGAATCTGTAGACTGCTTTTGGTAGGGTGGCCATTTTCATAATATTTATCCTACTAATCCATGAGCATGAGAGATCTTTTCATCTTCTGATGTCTTCTTCAATTTCTTTCTTTAAAAAAAAATGTTTTTTGGGTTGGGCAGCAGTGGCACACAACTTTAATAACAATACTCGGGAGGCCGAGGTGGGCAGATTTTTGAGTCTGAGGCCAGCCTGGTCTACAGAGTAAGTTTCAGGACAGCCAGGGTTATGCAGAGAAACCTTATCTGTAAAAATAATGAAAAAAAAAAAAAGAAAAAGGAAAAGAAAAGAAGGAAGAAAGAATATAAAAAAAAGAAAAAAGAAAAAGAAAAGGAAGGAAAGAAAGAAAGAAGAAAGGAAAGAAAGAAAGAGAGAGAAAGAGAGAAAGAGTAGGGCTGGGGCAGTGGCTTAGCAGGTTAGGAGCATGTGTCTGACCCGAGCTAGGCCCCAGGAACGCACATGGAAGAGAAAGAACTACCCTTTCACCTCCAAACATGAGCTGTGGCAAGTGTACATACCACACCCAAACACACAAAATAATAAAAAGTTTAAAAAAGAGCTTTAAAAATGTAAAAGACTAGCCATACATCTATGAAAGACAGATAAATGCTCTGTGGGAAAAATGATCAAATTTCATGTTTTTGTTTTTGTATTTTCCTGAGACAAGGTCACTCTGAATAGCAGGACTGATTTCAAATTTCGGTCTTCCTCCACCAGCCACCTATGTGCTGGGGTTATAGGAAGTGCTTCAGTAACCAGCTAAAATGTTCTGAAAAAATATTATTTATTTACTTATGCTACTGGAGTGATCAAACACTGGTTCTCACACATGCTAGGCAAATACTCTACCATACCCCAGCTCTAAAATGACCACATTTAAATGGTATTTTAAAATATACTGCAGAGAGGTGCAGCGTTCTTAGATGGAGCAAGTCAGCATAAGGGTGGACACAAAGCAACGCTTACTAAGGACCTCAGCAGGCATGCTCCTCTCTCTCTCTCTCTCTCTCTCTCTCTCTCTCTCATATGGCAGTTTTTTTGACTCAGTTTCTCAAGCACTGGGGTTATAGACATGCTACACTCAGCTTCTAGACAGATATTTCTATAATCTCAAGAAGGGGGAAGGACTTCTAAACAAGACAAAAGGCCTAAATGATAAAGGAAACAACTGCTAAGTCCAACTACATTCTCAAAAGAGAGAGGAAAAACAATACAGCGAGAGACGATATAGGGAACGTGTTTAACTAACGAAGGAGCAGAATGGAGGCTGTATTAAGTATGCCTATACATCGAAAGAGAAAAACGATATGCTAAGCATGAGGAAAAGCCTTGAAAAGCGCAGAAGAGGGGACACAAAAGCCGTTGTGTGGAACGTGTGAACCTGCCCCCTGTGTCAAAATGTGCTGGACCTCTTTAATGAAAGGAGAGAGGCAACTTGGCATGGTTGCTCAAGCCTGTTGTCCCAGCACTTGCCAGACTGAGGCAGGAGGATTGCTACAAGTTCAAGGCAGCCTGAGCTACATAAGGTTAGAGGGAATAGGGGAGAGGAAGGGAGTGATTCAGTTGACGTTGATTGAATGCATGCATTGAGCATCCAAAGACTCGGACAAAATGAAGAGAAGAGACAAAAGCTAAAAACCAAACCAAACCAAACCAACCTAAACCGGGCGGCAGCTGGGCAAATTGGTACCAACTCAACAGGCCAGTGTGCCTAAGCATAGCAAGGCTCAGCAGCCATGGAGACTGCGTTGAAGATCCTTTCCGAGGGCTCCAGGTTCACAGCGGCAAGGTTCTCTGGGGGGGGGGGGCGGGGGGGGGGGGGGGGGGGGGGAAGGCTGCTGTCGCCTCCATCCACACACAGCTCCTCTCCGAGAACAATTTATATCAAGTCATTCGCACGTACCCTTGATTTCCTACTCCGAGCGCCCGGGTCCCTCAGTTCTAATACTGCTTTGCTGTTTTGTTTTGTTTGTGGGTTTTTTATTGTTGTTACTTGAGACCAGTTCTCACTATGTAGTTCTGGCTGTCCTGAAACACACTGTGTAGACAAGCTAACCTTAATTCTGTAGAGCTCCCCCTGCCTCTGCCTCTCTAGTACTGAGATTAAAGGTATGCTCCTACACCCAGCTCCAATCCTAACCTCATTCGATCACACCTCCTCAGACGCGGTGAGAGCCCAGCTACCTTTCTCAGATGAGCTCAGACTTCCCAGACTCAGGTTTCTCCTGGTGTCCACAGTGGCTCCCTTCCTCACCTCCTAGTCTTGAGGTCATGGAAGAAGCACCTTTGGACAATGTGAGGAAATGTAAAGAGTCCCCAAAGGGGCTTGGTCTGGAGTGAGGGATACTGTCAGGGAGCAGTATCTTTTTCTTTTTAATTTATTTTGTTTTTAATTGTGTGTGCATGTGTGTGTGTGTGTGTGTGTGTGTGTGTGTCTACATAGCAAATTCGAGACTGATCAGGGCTATACAATGAGACCCTGTCAAACAAACAGATGAAAAACCCCACAAAACCCTAGAAGTCCCAATGCCTTGAGCTGTACTCTTCACACAACATCCAGCTGCCAGCAGCAGAGTCCTGAGGCTGAGCACCCTGCCCAGGCTGGGAGGCAGCCCTGTGGGCAGCAGGCTCAACTAAGCCATCTCAGAGGGCTACTGTGGGTCTGTGGGTTCCGCCACAATTCACAAATTCACCAGAATGCTCTGCTTCCAGAAGTCAGAAAAGGACCGAGTGACATAACAGCAACTTAGCCAAACTTAATGCCTTGAGACAAAAATACTCATTAAAAAGTCAAGAGAGATTCTGAAAAGATCCAGCCCCCATCCCTGCTCCAACTCCATTGTCATCAACTCTAACCACAAAGCCTTCTGCCCCTAGGGAACTCCAAGTGTCTTCCTTCCTTGTGGGGTACCACATAGCCAGTACAAGAAAGCATTCTTTTAGGTGGGATGGGGTGGGGTGGGGCGTGGGAAGTAGGACTCAGTCCTGGCTGGCAGTAGGCAAAGGGCACACTCCCATCTTTCTCCCAGACTTTGGGAGGGTAGGATCATGAGAAAGGAGGCTGGAGTGTCTGGCCAGCAGGAATGCAAGATGTCTCCCCTTCTCTGTGTGGCTTTTCTTTTTCTTCTTCTTCTTCTTCTTCTTCTTCTTCTTCTTCTTCTTCTTCTTCTTCTTCTTCTTCTTCTTCTT
>NW_026596040.1:713118-741249 GCF_907164565.1 Psammomys obesus | reverse complement strand
TTCTTCTTCTTCTTCTTCTTCTTCTTCTTCTTCTTCTTCTTCTTCTTTTTCTTCTTCTTCATCTCCTAAAACCTCCCACTTATTTGTCTCATTTACATACACACACATAAATAAATACATACATGCATACATGAATGCATACATACATAATACATACATTTAAATTTGTGATGTATCCATGAGAGTGTGTAGGTATACACCCCTGTACGGCCACATGCAAAGGCCAGAGGAGGGCATCCAACGTCTCCCTTGCTCTCGGCCTTTTTCATTTAAGACAGAATCTCTCACTGAACTCAACTCTTCCTGTTTCGGCCAGGGTAAGCTGACTGGCTTGGGGGATCCACCTGTTTCTGCGTCTCAGTCTAGGGGTTACAAGCAAGTGGAGTCATGCCTGGCATGTCTTTCATGTGCGTGCTAAGGATTTGAACTACAGTCTTCACAGTTGCATGGCAACTGCCTCCATCCAGTAAGCACTTCTTCATGGGGCAGCAGGGTTGAGGATCCCCAGGCCCAAAGGTTTTACGGCTAGCTCTGCTTGTCTAGAGAGCTCTCGGCAGCATTCCTTCATGCTCTCTAACCATGATCCACAGATGTAAGATCTGAATATGTCTCCATGATAACCATTGACTGGGTAGTTAGTTTATTGATCAAAACTGGCCTTTTTCTTTTTGACCATCACCCCCACAATTACAGGCCGAGAGGTGTGATGGCAGTGGCTAAAGTCAGGCAACAAATGTCCATTAATAACAAGTCTCTCTCTCTCTCTCTTTTTTTTTTTTTTTGTTTGAGACAGGGACTCAGGTGGGAGGTCAGAATGGCCTTGAATCCCTATCCCCGAGACAGGTTTTTTTCTCCATAGCTCTGGCTGTCCTGGAACTCGCTCTGGAGAGCACCCAGAGATCTGCCTGCCTGTCTCTGCCTCTGCCTCCCAGAGCGCTGGGATCATGAGGGGTCACCATGCCTGGCTATAATCTGTTCTTTCATTCTAACTGCGCCAGGCATTGTTCTAGGAACTGCAACCAAGAACCAAGGTACTAGTGAAGGTTTGTCCTAACAGGCAGCAACTTCCTTAGCTCTCTCCTCTCAGCTGTGTGCCAAGTCTGTGAGGTAACCACATGTGTCTGGCTCTGTGGGTCAGCGGGTCGGCAGCAGTGTATTTGAAGCTAACTTAGACCTGACTTCCATGTGCTAACTGTATGACCTTAAGATTTTTTTTTTTTCCTTAGCCTTCAAGGTTCTATCTGTAAAGTGGGATTTTCCCGCTGAGGTACACACTATTGCTAACGATAATGTGGGTCTCTGCTGTCAGTGTGGTGGTGAGCATCCAGCGAGAAGACACAGACCCAGGGCTTGTCTCAGGCCCGGATGTATAGGTAAACCCTGGGCCTAGAGGAATGGCTCAGGGGTTAATGTACACTGCTCCTGCAGTTCCCAGCACCCACAACAGGGGGCTCACAACTGCCTGTAACTCCAGCTCTAGGGAATTGAATTACCCTTTTGGAAACTAGCCTCTCCCAACCCCCTTAATTTTCTTGTCTTTTTGAGACAGGCTCTCACTACGTAGCCCTGGCTGGGCCTGAACTCAAGGTGATCTTGAATTCATAGAAATCTGCCTGCCTCTGCCTCTTCTGGACTCTGTGTGCTTTCACATGTACACACATACACACACACACACCCACACACACCACACATACACACACACACTCTAATCTTCAAAAAATAAATTAAAAAACAAATTCTTGTTAAATATCAGGTATCTCTGCCCCAACACTTGCTCTTCTGCCTCATCATTGTGAGCTACTCCCCAAGCTACTTTCTGTCTGTTCTTATGCTCACCATGAATGTGGAAGGGCATCTGGAATTGCACTCATATTTAGGAACTGAAATTGCAACCCCGAAGCCAGTGTGTGGCGCCAAGGGATGGGACACCATTGCAAACAATCTTTCCAGATGGTTCCCATTGCTGGGAGCCCAGAGAAGCACAACCCAAAAAGGCTTTTTAAATTATGCCATTGGACTATGCAAGAAAAAAAAAAAAAGTGCTATCTGAGAGGATCCACTTTTTGGTAGTAGGATAAAATATGACTCAAGGTTTATTCATTGTTTCTCTGGTATTGGCGCAGGAAAAAAACCATCGGGTCCTACCATGGGGGCCTTCCCCAAAGGGAGAGCACAGGATGCTTGAAATCTCTCCCTCCAGCTTTGGTGGGATTAGAGTGGGGACTGTTTATCATTATTATGAATAAAGCCTGCCCACAATCTATGTCGAGTCTTCATGCTTCCAGTGGGCATGAGAAAAACATTTTTAGAGTAAACATCAAAGAAAGCCCTATGTTCTTGAGCCCCAGTTTCCCCAAAGGTCCTCACTCTGCTGGATCTGAAGGTATGGGGTGTCTCCGCTTGTGCTAGTGAAGCGGGAAGCAGGTGCTGGCTTGCTCCTCCACATACACTAGCCCTGCAGAGTAGGGTCCTCAGAGTCCGCCTGGGAGGCCACAAATGGACAACCTGGATAAACACTCGGCTCCATAAGGGACTGTGTGTGTTTCACTAATTGTGTCACCCAGGGCCTGGCAAAATGGTAGGCATGGAGTATACCCTGTGCCAGTCAGTGTTCTGGTGGCACGAGGTGGTTCCGTAATGGTTCTCCCCGTGAACATTTAAAAGGAAAACCACAAGGAACCGTGCAGTGTCCCAGGACAGCCTTTATAGACAAAGGGACAGGAAGAAGGACTGGCCACCCACTGAGGTCATTTAGCAGGCAGGGAGCTAGCTGCTCTCTGCCTTCCTCTAGAGTCTTGCTATGTGCTTCCTGTTGGCCCACTCCAGCCAGAAACCCGGGAGATCAGGAACCTCAATGAGCAAGCTTTTCTGTGGTCAGCCTCCCCAGTCACAAAACGATATGTAGGGGCAATGATTGGGCAAACAGAGGAGACCAGCTCTGCCCTCCAGGGCGAGTTGCTGATTGATGGAGAAGCCTCCATCAGAGGGTGAAGCTAATAGAGCAGCCATGTGGCATTTCTTTGTGTCATTGTGAATAATATCCACCAACTGCATGCTTGCGCTTCATGTCTAATGACATTGCAGAATTGATTTCTTAAATCTATAGAACAGGGTAAGCACTCACAAGGTGAGACTGTTATCGGCCTCATGTTATAGATAAGAAAATGTAGTCACTAAGTATTTATGGAAGTTAAGCATGGATACTTAGTGTTACAAAAAAATTATTTTTAGTTGTTTGATTTTTATCAAATGAAGACTCTGGAGCCAGATGCTGGAGTGAAAGCCTGCTACCTCAGAGGGGCAGAGAGAGCTCCCAGCTGACCTTCCTACTCAGCCTGTGTTCCAGGAGGAAGAAGCCTTCCTACCAAGCTCACTTCCCAGAAAGAAAAGGCCTTCCTACCCAGCTCACTTCCCAGACAGGAAAAGCCTCAAAGACTCACTAGCTCAGCTGACAGCCCAGGAGGAAAAGGCCAAAAAACTCAAGGCCAAAGGCTTGCTAGCTCAAAGCCCAAAAAGCCAGGGAGCTGAGGAGCTGAAGCCTAAGCTAAAGCCAAAGCTTAAGCTAAAATGCCCTTTTCACTTCTCCATGCTGTCTTAAATACTCCTCAATTCAAAGTCCTTCCTACACTTTAATCCCTGTTGGGTGATTTCTTGCTCCACCTCTTGACCTAGGGTTAACTTTATTAAATCCAGTGTGCAGAAAGCTCTTGGATTAAAGGTATGTAGGTCTGGGTGAACCATACCATAATCACCTGTTTAAAATAAACAGAAAGTTCTTGGATTAAAAGTGTGTGATAGGGGGCTGGAAAGATGACTCAGAGGTTAAGAAGAACACTGGGTGTTCTTTCAAAGGTCCTGAGTTCAATTCCCAGCAACCACATGGTGGCTCACAACCATCTATAGTGAGATTTGGCGCCCTTTTCTAGTGTACAGGCATACATGCAGGCAGAATGCTGTATAATAAATAAATCTTTAAAAATAAAATTGTGTGATAGGGCTCAACCACACCAAACAAGAAACAGGGTTTTACAGTTCACAGTTTTGGGGTTCACAATGGGATCAAATATCCTGTAACAGATATGAATGTGTGCAATCCCAAAAGCAGGATTGTCATGACTTTCAGGATGGCCTAGATCAGTGGCTTTCAACCTGTGGGCAAACCTCTGTTTCCAAAAATATTTACATTACAATTCAGAACAGTAGCAAAATTACAGTTTTCATTTCTTGTTGTTTTGTTTTTGGTTTTTCTAAACAGGGTTTCTCTGTGTAGCCTTGGCTGTCCTGGACCCACTTTGTAGACCAGGCTGTCCTTGAACTCACAGAGATCTGCCTGCTTTTGCCTCCCTGGGTACCACAGGCGTGTACCACCACATCCAGCTCAAAATAACAGTTTTGAAATAGCAACAAAAATAACTTCAAGGGTAGGGGTCACCACAACATGAGGAACTGCATTAAAGGTTCACAGCATTAGGAAGGTTGAGAACCTCTGAACCCCGGTTCCAGGAGTTCTGACACTCTTCTTCTGGACTTCATGGGCACCAGGCACACACGTGGTGCATTTACATATGTGTAGGCACAACATCCACATACATATAATAAATAAATTAAAATTTTTTAAAGCAGGGAGCAGTGGCACACTCCTGTATTCTCAGCACTCTGGGAGGCAGAGGCAGGCGATCTCTGTGAGTTCAAGGCCAGCCTGGTCTACAAATCGGGTATAGGACAGCCAAGGCTATACAGAAAAACCCTGTCTTGAAAAACAAAAGCAAAAACAATGACCTAAAAATTTTTAAATAATTAATTAAAAAAAAAAAGTGCTGGGGTCCTAACAGCCCTTGATTATAGGATGTCCTTTTGGGATAGTTAACAGTAGCAACAATTAGATCCTCCTCTCAGGGATTTGAAATTGGACTACTATTTATTTACTTACTTAATAATAATTCACTGTGTCACCCTGGCTGGCCTGGAACTAATTATGTAGACTAGGATGGCTTTGAACTCACAGGGATCGAACTGCCTCTGCCTCCTAAATGCTTGGATTAAAGTTATGCAACACGTTGCTCTGATGGATTATTTTCCCCCCTGTGCATTCTAAGCAAGGGCTCTCCCATGAGCTACACGCTGGAGTTGGAGCTAAGGGACACAGGCTGATCTCTACCTACTGGAGACGGTGTGCAAACGCCGAAGAGCCTGCTGTGCTTCTGTGTTTTGGGGAAAAGAGTGGCACCCTTCAGAAGTTTCTTTCCTGGGGGACCCCAGTGTTCAAGAGCACATTTTCCTTTGCCCCTAAGCCAGCTTGTCATGAGCCTCTGCTGACCTCCATTCCCAGGCAGCCCTCAGCAGCAACCAGACACTGGAAAGAAGTATTCTATTGTGGTTTGGTTTGGTTTTCGAGACAGAGCTTCTCTGTGTAGCCTTGGCTGTCCTGGACTTGCTTTGTAGACGAGGCTGGCTTCAAACTCACAGAGATTCACCTGCCTCTGCCTCTCCGAGTGCTGGATCTGTCTTATTCTTGACTTTTCCTCACGTACAATGCACTTCCCATATTCTGTGAACTAGAGGGAAGGCTCCTATCAACCTGCTTGTGCTTCACCAAGTGACTAAGTCATCAAGACCAAGTTGAACATTTGGGAAACTGGCCTCTCCAGCCTTTACTGATCTCTGCTTCCCTGCTCTTTCCCGAGATGAAGAGCATTAAACCCCTTGCTGCCTGACAAGGAGAGCAAGGGGCCAAGGACACTTATGTCATAGACATCTCTGCCCATGAGAACCAGCCCTGGGCATAGGCTGGGCCGGAACCTGACCTGAAGACCTGTTGGCTGCTCCAGCAGAGCATGTCCTAGAACCCACTGGGGATCCTGGCTTTCCTTCACAGTGGAAAGATTGCTGGTGTCTTGTGTCTTCCTTCGCCTCTTCCAGCTTGCACTGGAAGTTACTCTTCTCTGTCAAGTTGGCTGGACTTAAAATTACCCAGGAGACACAGCTCTGAGTGTTTGAGCCTTTATCTCAGGTCCCTAACTCATGGCCAGTGCTTTGAGGTGGATAGGGAAATTCAACATCAGGGCCCTCTGCAGGGCAGAAGAGACTTGGTGCCATGCTAGAGATACACTGTATTATGGGCATGGAGGAGGGGCAACTCCTGCCAAGTGCATCAGACAAGACATTGTGGGGAACAGCCATTGTGTAACCCTGTAGGACCCAGCGTTAAGTCCGTGACAGCCTCCTAAGGGTGGCTCAAGGTGTGACACCCAACACAGATCCGCAGAGATGGCCTTCTTTATCTTCTTTCAGGTGGCAAGAATGAACAACGGGGAACGTTGTCTGCCTATTGTCTTGGTTTCCTGGGAAGAGAAGAAAGGCCTTCTGGGGTACCCAAACTCAGATCTGGGTCCACCATCAGATGCATTTCCCCCATCTTCTGCCATGAACAAGACTAGGAGCAGGCAGTGAACATCTGGAGCTCTGGCCTGATGGTCTGCTACTCCTCAGGCCCGCCCCAGAATGGTCCAGGCCACTTGTCATCTTCTGATTAGTGATGCCTCCTCTGCCCCAAGCTTTTTACTTCGGCCAGGCCTCTGCAAGTGAAAGAGTGGGGGTGGGGTATGTCTTAGCTGCACATCAGCACACATCTGTATCTATGACTCATCTATGTATCTATGCTCTCTACTTGCCTGGTTCCCCTTCCTCTGTGGAGCTTACAAAAGAAGGGGCACAGGAAGTGACAAAGGATCCAAAACTCGTGCCCCCACCCTCAACCTGTGGTCTTGGAACACCCACAGCCTGTCTTACTGCACAAGAGCACCAGGAAGATTCCAGACAGTCGTCTCCGGCTACTTTCACCTCTCACATCTGCTCTTCAGCTCAAAGCCCAGCGTCCCCCAGCACCCTGCTTAGGCTGGGGTGAAGGGAGGGGAGAGGGAACATTTCCTACCCTGGAGGGCAATTGAAGAATCAGCTCACCACACTGACTACTCAACAACAAACCAATTGCATGTTTAAAGAAATCGGCGGAATGTACGCAATTAATTAAAGGGCAAGACTCAAGTCAGACTAAATACTGGAAACTAGCAACTGAAGTCCAAGTCCCTGCATGATCGGAAGGAAGAACTTCCCGATTTGATTGCAGAAAGCAATTTACTTCAATTAGCAGTGACATAAACAGGGTGATTGCTTAATAGAAGTACAGCATCCCCCAAACATAAACAGCCTGCCTCACAGGCCTCTCCACTCCACCAGCAGCTCCGGTTGCTCTTCCTGAGACAGGTTTGATTAACTCTGTAGGAGCCACTCCCAAGCAGAACACTTCATATCCTAGCAAGGTTTGGTTTTTCAGGCCTCCTGACATTTGTTCCGAATTTCTAGCTTTCGTGGGCAAGTGTGTGTGTATGAGTGTCTGTGTGTCTTGCTTTTTTTTTTTTTTTTGGTCTGTCTGTCTTTGTTTTTTATTGTTTCCTGAGACAGGGTTTCTCTGTGTCGCTTTGGCTGTCCTGGACTCACTCTGTAAAACACCCATACACACAGCATAAAATAAATTACATTTTAAAAATATAGGCATTAGCGAGGTGCACACCTGTAATCCCAGCACTCGGGGAGGCAGATGCAGGTGTACCTCTGTGAGTTTCAGGCCAGCCTGGTCTACAAAGCCAGTTCAGAATAGTCAGGACTACACAGAGAGACCTTGTCTCAAAATACCCAAATATATATATATATAACATACACTATATAATGTGTAGTATAATATATAATTCTATATTATAATAATTGTGATAATTATATTATTTTAATGATAATGTTCTAATTATTACGTAATAATTATAATAATTATATATAATATATATTATGTCTAGCTAACTTTGATATGCATTTTATATGCAATGTTTCTCTTTTTTAATAGAGTTTATTTATTTTTTATCTTAAATTTGAGCATGCGCCATGGCGTATTTGTGTGACGGTAAGTGACAAAGCTGTGTCTTTCCTTTCACTATGTGAGTCCCAAGGATTGAACTCAGGTTGTCAAGCTTGGTGGCAAGCACCTACTGAGCCATGTCGTTGGCCTGTTTTATTTTATGGCTTTTTGAAGTAGATCTTACTATGTAGGCTTGGCTGTTCTAGAATTCAATATGTAGACTGAGCTGGCTTCAAACTCCTAGAGACCCACAACTGCCTCTGCCCCACAACTGTTGGGGTTAAAGGTATGTGCCACCATGCCTGGCCTTCTTATTTGTTGTTTGAGGCAGGGTCTCACATACTTCAGGCTGGTCTCTGACTCCATATTGTAGCCAAAGATCACAGGCGTAGGCCACCATAACCACCCAGAGCTACCTGCATGCCAGCCAGGCAGGCATTCTACCGAAGAGTGACATCTTCTGTTGCATGACGTTTTCTAATTTTTAAAAATTATGTTTATTTATTGTGTGTGTCGGTGGGGCACACACATGCCCTAGTACACGTGTAGATGTCAGGGGACAGCTCTGTCTACAAGAAGTACAAAGGTAAAGAGGGAACAAGGATTGAAGAAATGTCCAACCAATAATTGGTCCGACCTGAGACCCACCCCACGGTAGAGAGCCAGCCTCTGACATTATTAACGATACTCTGCTCTGCTTGCAGACAGGAGCCTGACTTGACTGTTATCTGGGAGGCTCCAGCCAGCAGTAGATCAGGATAGATGCTGGGACTTGCAGCCAAGCATGGGGCAGAATTCTGGGGTTCCTGTGGAAGTGTTGGGGAAAAGATGGAAGGACCTGGAGGACACAGGAACCTCACAAGAAGACCAACAGAAACAACTATTCCAGTCCCATGGGGCCTTACAGAGACTGAGGCATCAACTAAGGAGCATGCATGATCTGGACCTAGGCCCCCTGCTCATATGTGGCCAATGGCGGCTTGATCTTCATATGGGGTGCTTGGCGTGTAGATGGGGGGGGGGGCTGTTTCTAATATGGAATCTATTGCCTCCTTTTGAATCACTTCCTCCTAGCAGGGCTGCTTTGCCTGGCCTCAGGGGATGAAGATATGCTCAGTCCTGATGTGACGTGATGTGCTGGGGAAGGTTGATATGGGAGTAAGAGTTCCCCTTTTTCTGGGGAGAAAGGGAAAGGGGAAAAAGAGGAAGGGGGGCACTGGAAGGAAAGGAGGAAGGGCTCACCCTTGGGATGTAAAGCAAATAAACTGAAACATTTTTAAAAATCATTGTTTACTGGAAAAAAAAAGTCAGGGGACAGTTCACAGGACTCAGTTCTCTCCTACCAAGCGGTCATGGGGTTGCAGGCTCAGCCTTTACCCACTGAGAGATTACCACAGCTCACAGGACTCCTCCCTGCCCCCCTCCAGTGTGTGTGTGTGTGTGTGTGTGTGTGTGTGCCTAGTTCTTTGTGCCTCTTTCCCTTTGAACTTACTTTTTCTCCTTTTTCCATGTGGAATTAGAGTCTTGCCATGCACTATGGCTCTAGTAAAATCTCCCCCTCCTCAGGGGGACCCTCTCTGTCTTTCCCACTGGTCCAATTCTTTTCTGCTTTCAGCCTAACCCTTGGCATTATCCAAGTCATGTGTTCATAGCTGATCTGCCCCCACCCCCAGGAGAATGTCCTCTTCTGGCTTAAAGTCCCCCCAGAGGCCCCTTGCTTTCTCCTGGTTGGCTGTCATTCTTCCCACCCCAAGAATGCAAAGTCCAGAGGCAAAAAGAGTGGTGGAAAATCCTGAGCTCCCCACCTGGGAGGCTTTAGGAAGGATCTGGCCTCCACGCAGGAATACATTCCCTGCCCTGGACTGTGGGGAACAACGAAATTCTGCAGAAATTCTCTCTGAAGAATTTGGAGATGCACCCTGCCCAGCCCCTGCAGCCAAACCCCAAGCCAGCCCAAGCTCCCCACAAGGCCTGGTGGGTGATGGTCACAGGACAAAGAAGATTTGGCCATCTGAGGTCAACGGGGAAAGGGTCTCTGCTCAAGGAGAGGGTGAAAGCCAGTCATGAGAAGTTGTGAGTGAGCACCCAGCTTTGGGCTGTAGGGGATCCACCCTCTTGAGTCATTTCGCTGTGTCCAGGCAGCTCTGATGGGGCCTGATTACCCTGCCCCCTCACACACTGGCTGATTTAGATCTCCGTTTCTTCATTAGGCTCGCTCTTTCTTTTTCTCTCTTTTCTTTTCTTTTTTTATTTTTCTTTTTTATTTTTGAGACAGGGCTTTTCTGTACAGCTCTGGCCGTCCTGGACTCACTTTGTAGTCCAGTCTAGCCTCACAGAGATCCACCTGCCTCTGCTTCCCCGAGTGCTGAGATTACAGGCACGGACCATGGTACCCAGCTCTTTAGGCTCTTTTATGTCACCTTTAGGGCAAGGTCAAGTGTGGCCACCTTCACGGTCCTAGTTTTGCTGTCTACTCCTTGAGTGACCTTGAATAGGTCTCTAAGCCCTCTGGTTAATAAGGAAGGCTAGTGTCCACCCTGCAGGGTTGCAACCTTTTAAGTAAGATGAAGAACGAGGAACATGACCTGGAAGTGTAAACTACAGTGAGAACTGAGGAGAAGCTTTTGTTTCTAACTATTGAAGTGATTTTAACATTCATTATGCTTGATCTGCCAAAGGTGGGGTTTCCTGGGCTCACAGGACAGATAAGGAAGCAGGCTCTCAGAGCCATGCGCTTCCTGATACTAAGCAAGGAAATGGAAATTGTTTTCATAGTTTATGTTGAATGCATCCTGTCAGGATGTGGCAACGTGAGCACAGACTTCATCCAAAGAGATAAAATCCTGGAGGCAGATGGAGAGGGGTAGGAGAGGGGCCCAGGGCTGCAAGATGAAGATGGAGACAGAACAGAGATCAGGTCATAGGGAAAGGCTATGGAGAGTGGGTTTTATGGTTTGGTTTTATGAGTTGTAAAATGAATGCACGAAAACGACAGCATCTTCAGACGCAGCTCTGGAAGCATCCTGGAGAGGGAAGGATGGCTGGGGTGAGGCTGGAATTGTGACGGGGGAATTCGGGGCATGGGAGAGAGTGGGGGAAGAGTGGCAGGGGCCCCTGGGTGTGGATGAAGATGACTGAAAGTTGACGCTGCTTTGCAAAAGGGCTAAAAGCAAGCTCCAGAGCTGCCCAGATCTGTAGATTTACCACAACAGCCTCTAGGAATGAGAAAGCCCAACATAGCCTGATGGAGAGGAGAGACACACAGACGAAGAACTCACCTGCATCCAAGGGTGCTGGATGCTCTACAGATAACTGAACACCTAGGAATCACATCGACAGATGTGACTGACTGCCCCCAAAAAGAACTTATCTTGGTCCTCAAGGAACTAGGAGGGAGATACTTCTACCTTGATCAGTTGTAGCGTTCACTCCTTCCTTTTACCAGTCTCCAGGTCAGACAATCATTCTCCATCCTGGGTGGGCTACAGCCTGGAGTTTCCAGCCCTATAGTCACGTTCTTCAGAAATGCCTTAATGTAAGCCAGGTCCTGTGGCACAGGCCTGTCATCTCACCTCCTTGGGAGACAGAGGCAGGAAGATCTCAAGTTCAAGGCCTGCCTGGGCTAGAGAGTGAGTCAAGACCAACCTGGGCAAATTAGTAAGACCCCATCTCAAAAGGAAAAACAAAACAAACAAACATTAAAAAAAAAAAAAAAAAAAAAGAAAGAAAGAAAGAAACACCTAAGGGGTGAGGGCTAGGGATATGTGGGCCAGCCTCAGCTCAAAGAACCAAATTCTCCCTAGGAACTACTGGGATTGAACATGGAGCCCCATTTGAAGCTGCTCAGTGTTTTTCTAAAAGCTAAGGCATAGCCCTTTCCAAGAGGCCTACCCTGCTTTCTCTAAAATCATGTGACTTTCCATCTGGCTACACAGGGTTTTCTTCATTCACAGGTGTTGTGATGATAAGTCTATAACTACTCACTTGACGACTCTCATTTACTGCTGAGTCAGCTGTCCCCAGGCCCATTACAGGCCCCTAGTGATATTCTGTAACTATGTCCCCACTAGACTCAAGGCACCTCAGCAGGCCTTGGGAATTCCAGCCCGTCCTACCCTTTTTTGGTCATTGTTACAAGGCTAGTCTGTCCAGTGAAGGACTGTGAATCCCAGACACTGGTCGGAGCTGTCAAGACTTTTGGTGCTCACAATCTAGTGGGCTCATTGGGGTCTTTTCCAGAACTGCCATCCTCAAGAACTGCCATCCCTGTGAGCAGGGAATCCAGCTCCCCCAGTTTTGTTTGCTGCAGTTTCCTTCCAGTTTCCTGAGGAAGGAACCCACACAACCAACCCACCTCTTCCAAGTCATTCAGGCTGGCTTCAGATTCATTGTGGAGCTAAGGATGACCTTAAACTGATCCCCGTACCTCTTTTTCTTAGTGCTGAAGTTATAGACGTGCACGACATCAGGTTTAGGCTTTGTGCAAGCACTCTACCAGCTGAACTGCATACCTAGCCCAGGAGGGACGTTTTCATATTCCAGTGCTGGGTCTATCCTCTCAAAGCTTCCGTTTTTTTGTTTTGTTTTGTTTTTCTTTCACCTGCACAAGAGCACCCCAGAGCCCTCAGCCCACAGGACTGTCAGGGGATCAAGTTCAAGGATCATAATTATTGGGAGCATCATGTGAGCCATTTACCAGAGTAGGAGCTTTGTTGGGATCATCATGTTTAATCTTCCCAAGGAATGTGGGAGGATGACTGTTAATACCCCTTACTTTAGAGGTGAGACAAGAGACTCACATTATGGCCCAGCGCCACATGGGGCTGGAATGCAGATCCCATCACCCTACCCCCCAATCTACACTATGACCCCTTGACTTGAACAGCTCCTCCATGAATGTGGCTTGGAGTCTGATAGGCAAACGTGACCTATAAATGGTGTCCTGACAGAAACAAAGATATTCTAGAAAGACACCGTGCCTTGCCTCAGCTGTCAGCCCACTGAAACAAGGCTGGGATCCTGGCGTCAGCCAGAGGGGGAACACAGTTTTGATAACATGTCAAACCACTTTGCAGTAGAGATGAGCCAGAGACAATGATGGTGGGTGGGGCTTGGCTATGCATACCTGTTGTCCTCTGTTTAAACTGTAAACTTCATGTCAGGACCCTAAAAGTTGACTTGAGGGGGGTCACTGCACCCCTTTGTTCTTTACAATGTGGAGATAGAACAAGTCTTCTTTTTCTGCTGCCCACTGTTACTTGTTTACTTAATTAGCCTATTAAGGACGAGTGGCTGAGCCCAACTGGTTAGGGGCTGTCAGGCCTCAGTCTTGACACTGGCTACTCCAGGAACAATATGGCTTATTGAATAGCTGAGCAGTTCCGGTACGAGACTCCCTCAGCCCAGACTGTTCTCCAGAGTGGGCCTGGGAATCATCCAATAGTCAGACCTTCTGAACCTGCCCCTGTTCCAAGTCTCACATCTGTGTTCTTGCAAAAGCACAAAATGGAAGGGACCGTGGCTGGAAAGCCTGCCCTGTCCATGCTTTCCTCAGCAGTCCAGTCCCTGGTCATCCAGAGCTCAGACCTGGGTGAAGAAGACTCAAAGTGGAACCTCCTTAGAGAAGTTGAACTGCTGAGTTAGCTCAGTGTCTAATTTTGTTCTTCCTGGTTTTTTTTTTTTTTTATCTGACCTGTCAGGTGCCAGCCTGAATCAATACATCAGGAACTGGGAGGTAGCTCCAGGTACCAACGGGACAAGGAGGACTGGATTCCAAAGAAAATGATAGTATGAGATCATTCATTATAATATTTAGCTCCCAGAAGAAACCACTGTGAGCCCCATCCAAACCACAGACAGCTTTGGCAGCCTCCCTATCCTCTGACAGTTACATAAGCTTTGCAGGGAAATAAATACCAACTCATCTCGAAGGAATTTTAAGGGGTAATAAACCTTAACCAGTCTGTGCAGAGAAGGTTCCCTTCTGAGGGCGGGACTGTGGTTTGAGAGAGGAAAGAACTGAACCCTAGGGCTCTGGGGCACAGACCTTGTGGGTCAGGCTCCACACGTAAACGCACGTTCCTCAGAGATGCTAACTCCACAGGCTCACTTGTGGGGCAAACAGTCCTCAGCCAGCCCCTCCTCACACATGCTAGAGAAGTGGTAAGTCTGAATTGTACCTGCGGCCCATCCCAGCTCGTACACCATCAGGCTCTGTTCTCTGCCCTTACGGGTACCGAGTTTCCAGTCACTGGAGGTGCTCAAGCGTATTTAAATATTTAGAGCACTGGCTTTCAGGACCTCTAAGGTCTCACTGTTATCTCACAAGCTCTCTCGGGCCGAGGAGCTTGCCCTTATCATCAAACAAAAGGCAGGTGGTAGAAGAAGAAAACCTTGGGTCCAGAGGCTGTCAATTACACCCCCTGGGCAATCCTGGGAAGGTTGCTTTGCCTCTTCACGCAAACGACAGTTACTCCATTCTGCCTGCTTCTCCTGAATGCTGGAACACGCAGATGAACTTCGGGTGTGTGAACACTGGGAATTGCAAGCTGTTCTGCCGTCAGAGTGATGCCACAAGCGAACCAGGCACTAAGCGGGCTCTCTGTGGTGGCTCTCTGCCTGCCACATTAACAGACGCAGTCAAAACTCTATTGTCTCTGGATGTCCCTCTCCTCTTCCACAGCCTCTTTTCTAGGAGGAACGAAATTGAGTATGGCACACTTAGGGCTAGAGATTGCAGAGCCTTCATACTCTGTGCTGCGTTTTCTTTTCTTTTTAATTTTTTTCTTTGTTTTTTTTTTTGGGGGGGGCAGGGTCTCTCTATTACCTAGCCCTGGGTATCCTGAAACTCACTCTGTAGACCAGGCTGGTCTCAAATTCACAGAGATCTGCCTGCCTCTGCCTCCCGAGTGTTGGAGTTAGAAGCGTGTGCCACTATGTCCATTTTTTAAAACTTAGATTCAGTGAGTGTGCGTGTGTGTGTGCACATATCCAGTGGACACATGCACAAATGCTCACAAGCATGCACATGTCTCACAAGCATGCACCTCTGGAGACCATAGGCCGGCCTACAGGAGTTGGTTCTCTCCTTCCACTGTGCAGGCAAAGAATTGGCCTAGGATGGTCAGGCTTAGTAGCAGACACCTTTATTGGCTGAACCATCCTTTCTCCACTTTACCCGCTGTGCCTCACTTTCTTCGCTTGATGTTTGCAAAATAACAGTGCCTATCTTAGTTGTTAGGAGAATCAAATTGATCCAGGGCCCAGAACATTGTGTTGTTAATTATTAATGTGTTAGCTAGAGAATCAACGTAGGCCTGGCTTCATGGCACACCCATTGATCCCAGCACTTAGGAAGGCAGAGGTAGGCAGATTACTGTGACTTCCTGGCCATCCTGGTCTACAAAGTGAGTCCAGGACAGCCAAGGCTACACAGAGAAACCCTGTCTCAAAAATAAAAAAGAAAAAAAAAAAAAAGAAAAAGAAAGAAAAGAAAAAGGGAAAGAAAGGGGGGGGGGGAAGGATCAATTTAATTTCTAGTTACTGTCACTAATCCAAGTTAAGGAATAGAATACAAGATGAGTAGATTTTCTTTCTTTCTAAGATTTATTATTAATTAATTAATTTATGTGTGTGCAGGAACTGTCAAAGGCCAGAAGAGGATGTAGGATTGCCCAGAATTGGAGCTACAGGCAGTTTTGAGCTGCTTGATGTAGGTGCTAGGAGCCTACCCCAGACCTTCCTTTGTAAGAACAGTGAGGGTCATCTTTCCAGACCCATGACAGATAGATTTCGTAGAGGACGATAGAGACATGGAGGCCCATTTAGTGAGCACTTACTGTGTCCTAGGCACTGTGCTGTCCATCTAATCCCGTCATAGTGCCCTCGAGGAATCAGAGCCATTAGTCCTGTGCTACAGGAGTGAGGTCTGAGCCTCAGTAAGACTTGTCCAAGACAGAAGAGCAGATCCTTAATGACATCAGGGTTTGGACACGATCACCCTGACACAGACCCAATTTTCTTAACTTTATTTCAGGTTTGAGACGTTATGTAGAACCCTGGAAGGTGCAGGAGGATTAGCCTCAGGTACCCGAGTGTCTCCCTGCAGGGAGACACTAAAGGCAAAAGGGCAGACGATGTCTCGATGACTGAGCCTTGGGCTACCGGTCAGAGTTGGGCCATCACAGATACGCTGTCTGTGCTTTTTGAGGAGGCAACCGAAGGCTGAGTGTGGCGCATGCCTATAACCCCAGCACCAGAGAGGCTGAAGCAGGGCAATGGTCAATTCAAGGCTTGCCTGGGGCACATAGTAAAATGGTTTTAAAAAAAAAATAGCTGAGAGAAAGGGCTACTTTCAAGTCCAAAGTATTTGGAAATAAATGTCAACTCTGCAAGGACTGCCAAGTTCAAGGGGAGACTGAGTCTTACCCCAGCTGTGTGGACAGTGAGGATTATACTCCCAGAGACAGAAGTCTGGGGTTAGGGGTGAAGAATCAAACCCTCAGAAGCAAAGCTGCCTGCCCTGCTCAGGCTAAGCCCAAGACAGAGATAACTAGCATCTGGGCTCTCTGGGGTGCAGCCTGGGTAACAATAGCAACCGCAGGGTCAAGTCATTCTGAGACCCCTTAGGCTGCAACCTGAGCGGCAGAGCCAGGCAGTCAGATTCCCCAGCACTCAGGACCGGGATTCCGCTGCTCTCTGCTCACTATCAACAGACGCCCTCTCAGCCCTCTACTGAAGATGGGAAAGCCTATGCCGTGTTGCTGTCCCAATGTTTTTTTACTGACTTGCCTCATTTGTAGGCAAAAAGCTCAACTCTCTCCCTAGACCTCGACTTGTCTCCAAATACACAGAGGCTCAGAATGCTCTGGAAAGGCAGGGGCCTCCCATTCTGTGCCCAGTGCTGTGCTAACCACCAGCACACTTGGAGATCTGAGATCCGGGTGCTGAGGGACATCGCTGGGAGGAGGGTGCAGCCAAAAGGGAAACTTAGAACGGAAGCCGTTGGGAAATCCTGTGAGGATGCAGCATGAAGTCCAGCCTGTCCACTACTGATTGGGCAGCAGGTTCTGCAGTAGCTCTTTGGAAGGGCTGTCAGTCATCAGCCAGGGGCTCCTGGTCCAAGTATGTTGGGACCTGTTAGCCCACCCAGCTCCCAGCAAGGCACTTGTCCATCAGCCTCACCCCACGTTGCACACAGGCAGCTGGCAGCCTGTTTTATGAACATCCAAAATCCATAAGGAACCACAAAACCACACTGGGCTGCAGACAATCCATTGCCAAGGAACCCAAGGTTGGGGGATGCTGGCTGGTCCTCCTCCCGCGGTGGGGCCCACCAGGAAGTCTACCCTCTGGGAAGCAATGGTGAGCGTCTGTTTTCTTTCTGCCAGGATGTGTTGATTTTCCTCTCTGTGGGCTGTGAACAACGACTTTCTCTGGGGCGGATTTGAAGATAGGGTCCTACCTCCGAAGGTCGATAAGTAATGGAGACTGCTTGGAACCTTCTCAATTATCTGTAACCTTTTCACTGTCACGAACTTCTCACGAGGGGAAGAAATCAGAGGCCTGGGGAACCTGGGAGATGGAAGATGGTGCAAGAGAAGGTGACCTTAGAGAAGGTGACCTTATTTTCTTCTGATCTCATCCCCCCCCCTCCGCCTCATTGTAACCGCGATTATATATCCGTCTTTTGGGCTTGAGCTTGTGACCTGCATTAGCAAATTAGAATTCCCAGCTGTGAAGCGACCTGAACTTGAGATGCAATTGCATAGTTGAGGTTGCTCTGCTTTTTTTCTTTCCCCCCATGAAAACGCTATGCCAAAGCCACTTGCTGATCCGACAGTGATGAGAGACGTGTAAACCTACAGGCTGTAGGACTAAACCTACAGCCTGCAGCCACGACCTAAGAGGCCAGCCTAGCTCCCTGGACCCAGCTGGCCAGATGGTGCAGCTCCTACGCCGCAGTTAGTCATTGTCTTTCTTTAGTCTCCTTCAGTTTCAAACAGTTCTGTAGTCTGCAAGGCTCTGGCTCATTGTCTTAACGTCTTTCTGTTTGGCCCTCTGATTAGATCCTCCCTGTGCATCATTCAGAAGCATTTCAAGAAAGCAGTGCTGTTTTTCAGGGCATCTGGTAGTGGCATGTGCTTTTATTTGCCCCATTGCTAACGAGGTTCATGCTGATCCTCTGACTAGTGTGAGGTTCATCATTCTCTGCTGCAAACTTACTCTTTTAGTCTTTTTGTTTGTTTTGTTTTTTTGTTTTTTCAAGACAGGGTTTCTCCGTGTAGTCTTGGCTGTCCTGTACTCACTTTGTAGACCGCTCTGGCCTCAAACTCACTTGAAATCATATAAGTATTTATTGGTATGAGTGTAAATTTGTACAAAATTTCCTATTGATTGTACGTTTATCTGAGACTGTGTGTGTGCAACAACATGTGTGTAGTGCCTGCAGAGGCCAGGAGGGGGCAGCAAATCCTCTGCCATTGGAGTTGCAGGTAGGTGTCTGCTGCCTGGTGTGGGTCCTGGGACCTGAACCCTGGTTTTCTATTCAACCTACAGGTTATAGACCACTAGGCTGAAGGCATTGCAAAGCCAGGTATTTACGTCATTTTACATTTAAATTTTATCTATCTATCTATCTATCTATCTATCTATCTATCTATCTATCTGTTTGTTTATTTATTTTTTATTTTGCAAGACACAGTTTCTCTGTGTAATGTAGTCCTGGCTGTCCTGGACTCACTCTGTAGGCCAGGCCAGTCTCTCTCTGCTTCTGCCTCCCCAGCGCTGGGATTAAAGGTGTGTGCCACCACAGCTGGCAGCATTACTTATTTGATATCCAAATTGTCACAGATTTGGCCACTGGAAGGTCTTTCAGCTGGCTTCAGTGCTGGAATTTAGTATGTTTTCATTATTTATTTATTTTATCACCTTCTTGTTTTCTGACACAATAGAATTTGTACTTCTTCTGTCATATTAGAGCAGTCTGCCATTTCTCCTGGGAACCATGTTCCTGAGACTGTAAAATGATATTTAGAAGTCAGGATTTGGGAGTTAGGTGTGCTAAGTGCTACTTGAGGTATCTCTATGCCCAGGCCCTGTGTGTAAAGAGCTAGTAAGCATTTATGGTTTATATATTTGTCTCTGTTTTTCTATACCTGCATGGGACTCAAAAGCCATGAGCTCTGATAAGTACTTTCAGTTCTAACCCAGTTGCTACAGCTTTCCACAACTGTCATTTCCCTGATTATGAGGTGTGGTTCCCGTTAGTTCCCATACATTCATTTGTTTGGCCGCTCTCCCCGCTGTCCTCAGTGTGCCAGCACTCCTTTCTCCCACCACCTCTGATTTCCAACCCAAGCCCATCCCTGTGTGTGCTCAGACTCTGACTTTTCAAGCCAGGCCCTCCCTGTGTAGAAACCAACCCTGATAGTCAAGCCTATGCATCTGAACCCCATGGACCCTTTCCTCTCCTACCCAGGCTCTTCCTGCCTACACAACGGCACTACCCTACATCACTGGGATATTTCATGTACCCTTACAGTTTTGTATCCCTGCTTCTTTCATGATGTCATGCCTTTGCATTCTATTCCTCACAAGGAACATCTTTTCTGTCTTGACATTCTCCTAACCCCTCTCAGCCAATGCCTGCTTCTGGACTATGGCAGCTGTCCTCAAGGGCAGCAGGGGGCCTACCTATCTCTGTCCTACTGATTTGGGGATCAGCTAATTCAGAAAGAGAAATCAATGGAATGGGGTGCAGTTCTGGTTACCAGTTGGAAACTAAACTACAGGGAGGCATGGGTAGAAGAGAGACCAGCTAAGGCAGGTAATGAAGTCTTGGTAGCAGTGGGTTATAGGGCTGAAAAGTGTTCCATCCTAGATGTGTCCTAAAAGTAGAGCTGATGCCATGTGTTCATGAAATACTTGGGAATTCAATCCAAGGATCACTTATTGTTCTTGCTTAGTCAAGGTCTGTGGTTGCAAGTGGAAACCCACCGAGATAAACATAAATAAAAAAGATGAACAAATAAAGGTTCAGAAGTATTTTTCTGAACCCACAGGTAGACATCATGAAGGGCAGAAACCAAGATTTAGAGCCTGGAGAGCCCCTCCATCTCCTCCTCCTTCTTCTCCTTCTCCTCCTTCTCCCCCTTCTCCTATCTATCAGTGGATCTCCTCTCTGTCCCATGCACGCAGGAGAAAATGGAAATGAGGACTAACAGCTCCTATTCAAAACACTGATAGAAACTGAATATCTGACCAGTTTCAGTTTTTCAAAAGAGCAAATCTGAATGACCTAGTATCTTAGTTAGAGTTTTATTGGTGCAAAGAGACCATGACCGTGGAAACTTTAACAAAAGAAAACAGTTGGGGCTGACTTACAGTTTTGCAGATCTAGTCCATTATCATTATGGCAGGAATCGTGGCAGTATGCAGGCAGATGCACGCAGTGGAAGGAGACTGTGTGACACACTGGGTTTGGCTTGAGCATAGGAGACATCAAAGCCCACCCCCGCAGTGACACGCTTCCTCCAACAAGGCCACACCTACTTCAACAAAGCCATACCTCCTAATAGAACAGAGGAGTCTATGGGGGCCATACCTATTCAAACCACTACACCTTGGGTGGGTTAGAAGCCCACCTTTTGTAGCCAAAGGCGGTGTGGTCCTCCCTTTTCCCTGGGATTGTGGGCCACTGGTCCACAAAGACAAAGGGAACTGAAGTGATGATTGGGGTTCAGATGGCCTCTGAGTACCACAGACAAAACTTCCAGGATCAGCTTTGGAGAGACAGCTCATTTTGTTGTTTTAGGGGTGAGGTATATAAAAGTTCTTAGGATTACAGTTGAGAAGGACTGATTGGTCATAACATAGTACCTATTATCATATGGGCAGGCAAAGGAGCAGGACTCTTGACTTGCATAGCTGTTGTTAAGAGTCATACTTCAAAAAAGGTCAGGCATCTGTGCCTAGAGATGCTCTCCAGATAAAGTCAAGCAGGAATGTCAAGCAGAAGTCCCACTGAGGAAGGGAGTCCTCCATTTTGCATTGAGCAGGAAGAGATATCCATACTGCAACCTTAATAGCAGGGTCTTCCAACAAAAGGACAGGGAGACAACAGGAGCTTGGTTCCTGAGCCTTTCTTGCTAGGAATCAGGAGGTTAATGGGTTAGTCAGACATAGTCAGAAAGTTCACCTTTAAAAATGTTCTACCTGTGACTGCAGAGATGGTTTAGCAGCACTTCAAGATGGAAGCTCACAACCATTTACAATTCCAGTTATAGGGAATTCTGTGCTTTCTTCTGACCTCCTTGGGCACCAGGCACGCAAAACCCTTGTAAAAAGAAAATAAAAATAAATAAAACCAACTTTATAAAAAAAAACCTATTTATGGTCAGATAGTTATAGATGGTTGTGAGCTGCCTTGTCAGTATTGAGAAATGAGCTTAGGTCCTTTGCAAAAGTAGCAAGTGTTCTTAACTGCTGAGCCATCTCTCCAGCCCACTCACCTTCTATACACAAAGGACCTATTACACAAAGCTGTAAGGCCCAAAATACACAGAGAGAGACAACACAGAAACCATGTCCTCAAAGCTAATCCATAACCTCTAAGTGAAACAAACATCTAAAACAGTAAGGAAAAAACAAAACTCAAGACAGCAGGACTACAGGGCAAGAGCTTGGAGAAGGGCCCACAACTTCCATACATGGCCTGAGCTTTACCTACCCCAGGCTGTAATCAGCAGTACTCAGTTCACTGGGCAGAGGCTGTGGGGGAGGTGCTTGGCGACTGCAGTGGAAAAGAGCCGGCTCTGGAAAGGTCCCAGAGCAACAGTGTCCACTTACTTTGCAGGCACTGTGGTCTCCAGGGCTATGGATACCACACGGCTGATTTATGACCTGTGCAGTCAGAAAAGTTAGACCTTTGTGGCTTTGTTTTTATAATACCACTTCCCTCAAACTGGCTTTGTGCCTCCCTCATATAAATCTGCTAGAGAATGGTATATGGCCCGGGAGGTCTTTTCCGGGTAAGCAAGATTTTGTTGTCATCTATAAATCGTTTAGAGTCCTTCCAATCCAGGCTCTTCTTTCTGTACGAGATTGACTTTATTCCGTGGAAAAGTCAACTCAGTGTATGCCCTACTGGATTTGGGGTATGGCTTTGTCCTGGTGGCTTTCGATATTCACCTTCCCCCACCTCACTCCACCCCAATTGTCTAGAAGGCTTAGTTTTTAGCCACTGTCTTAGTTACTGTTCCTTTTTATTTTTGCTTGGTTTGATTTGGTTTTTGATTTTTCAAGACAGAATTTCTCTGTGTAGCCCTAGCTGTCCTGGAACTCATTCTGTAGATCAGGTTGGCCTCAAACACAGAGATCTGCCTACCTCTGCTTCCTGGGTGCTAGGATTAAAGGCATGTGCTGCCCTGTCCAGCCAGTCTTTTGTGCTATTGATGTGAGGAGACACCATGACTAAGACAACTTATAAACGAAAGCATTTCCTTGTGGGCCTGCTTACCGTTTGGGGAGTTAGTCCATGGCCATCATGGCAGGGAAAGCAGGGGAGGCAGGCAGGCAGAAAGGCAGGCACAGTGCTAGAACATTAACTGGAAGTTCACATCAGATTGGAAAGTTGTAGGCAGAAAAAGATGGGGACTATGTCTAGTGAGGGCTTTGGAACCTCGAAGCCCACCCTCCCCACCCACACCCCGTGACTTGTCCTCCAGCAAAGTCACCTCTTAATTCTTCCTAAACAGCTTAACCAGGAATCAAGCCATCAAAAATAAGAGCCTATGGGGGCTATCCTCATTCAAACCATTACAGTCACCTGACGAGGAAGTTGCTACGATCTACTTGTTCTTATTAGTTCAACCATTCCTGTGACCTTGGTCAAACAGGTTCATATCAAAACAGGTCGAATTCTGTCATAACTAATTTAGCTTGTCACTTAAAAGCCTTACAGGGTTAGTATCATATCTGCAGTCTAAAGTAAAATGCAGCCAGAACAAAGAAGGCAGTGCTTTGCACATTCTTAAATTCTGCTCCTTTCATCCTATCTTATTTAGGGTTTCTATTGTTGTGAAGAGACACCATGACTCATGTCAACTCTTATAAATGAAAGCATTTAATTGGGGCTGGCTTACAAGGAGGCATGCAGGCAGACATGGCGCTGGACAGGTTGCTCAGAGTTCTACGTCCGGATCATCAGCAGGCAGCAGAAAGAGAAAGTGACACTGGACTTGGCTTGAGCTTCTGAAACATCAAAGACCAGCCCCACCCCACTCCCACCCCCACTGACATCTTTTCTCCAACAAGGCCACGCTGCCTAATGGTGCCACTCCCTTTGGGCCTCTTCTGTGGTTGCCTTGGTTGGGGAAAAGCTTCATCTTCTCATGTAGGGCTTGGGGACCAGTAAGACTGAGCTAACCACTTTGAACAGCTCCCAGCTCTCAGTCAAGCACCACATTCCCCACTGTAAACTTCAGGAGCAATAAAGCTTCTTTCAGAGGCTCATGGAGGGGTTTGGGAAATGGACAAGTTCTAGGACCCTGGGATTCTATGCTGATTATGGGATTCATCTGATTTGCTGGCTTCTCCTTTGATTCGGGGGCCATGGATGTTACAAGGAAACAGCAATATATATATATATATATATATATATATATATATATATATATATATATCACTGAGAATCAATTTTGGAGTTTGAAAATGCATCTCAGTGGTTCAGTGTTTCCCCAGAATACACAAGGCCTTGTACTCAGAGCTTGTCTCCCAAGTATTTAGAAAATAATTTTTTCCTTAAAGGAGCAGAACATAAAGTTTGGGGCTGATCACAGTGGTGCATGCCTATAATCCAGCATGTAGAGGTTAAATAAAACAGGAGGGGCATGAGCTTAATTCTGGACTATATAGCAACCTCAAAAACATTCTGAGATGTATAAGGAGAACATGTGAAGAGAGAGAGGTGGGGTGTAAGACAGAGAGAAAGAGGAGAAGGAAAAAGGAGAAAGAGAAGAGGAAGCCTTTCCCAAGCCTAGTTAGTAGACTGGGGAGTACAGGCCTCCTTCTATACCTCTTTCCTAGCTAAACGATGCATCAGGACAGAAAGGAACAATCACAAGGAAATCATTATCCCTGACTGAGTTCTCAGGAGTGAGAGTTTAGGGTCACTAGATATTGACATACTCACTCCTCAGAACAGCACACTTCAAAAAATATGGTTGCCTGCATGAAGGTGGTCTCTACATCTAAAAAAGAAAAAAAAAAAAAAAAAACTTAAGTATTTTAAGAAATTAATGACTAAAGTTTTCTCTTTTTTCCCCCTTTTGAAATGGAGTTTCTCTGTGTAGTCCTGGCTGTCCTGGAACTCTCTGTACACTAGGCTGGCCTTGAACTCACAGACCTGACTGACTCTTCCTCTGGAGTTCGGAGATTGAAGGTGTTCACCTTCACTTCCCGGCCTTAAAATTTTTATAATTAATATAAGCATCCTATCTAAAGTAAAAGTTGACCTTGATAAGCCAAAGAAAACAAACAAAAGTACGATAAGCCTATGGAAGAAAAAAATTACAATTCAATGAATTATCTTAAATTCAACAGTGTCTACCACAAACTCCTTTTATTGGTCCTTATCTTTTGGACCTAGTCAATGATGTTTATTCTTTAAGTTGAGTTTTCCTGTCCATCCAGGAATATGTCACTCAGAAGATCTCAGAACATATGCATGCATGCACTGACGGCCAAATGCACGAACTCACAAGCACACCCATGCATGTACGAACACACTGCAACCCTAGAGACTCCAGATGTTAAGGATGGAACTTTCTTCCTTCATTTTCATTGAGTCTCTACTGACCGAAACCAGATTTTCTTGTCAGTCCTAAATGTCAAAGTAAGCCACTAGCCTGCCAGTGTGAGATTTGAAGAGGAAGCTGAGAAGAATGATTTCAGAACCCTTTGCAAACAAAGGACTGACCCGAGGGCATAAAAGGAAGAGATTGAGTTAGAAACTACCTCTGGAGAAAAATAATTGAGTCCGGCGTCTCTCAGTCTTGCTGTTGACTGCTAAGACTTAGCTACAAAATTGATTGTAGGGGAAGGAAAGGAGGAACCCACCCTTTCCTGCCTAAAGGACTGTGGAAGGAGAGCAAGTGTCAGTGGCATCTAGACTAGAGGTGAAGGCGGAGCTTCAGGGCAGACGGCAGCCCTTCAGCCTGGCGAGGAAAACGTGGAGAAGAAGAGAGTTTGTGGCTTGGAGCGAGGTCTCAGGAGAGGGCTCGAGGCTTCTGCAGGTGCTGCTTGGTGCGCCTGTGGCGGTAAACGCTAAAGGAAGCAGCACTCCTGCACACGGTGGGAAGGAGGGGGCGGCAGAGGTCAGCTGCAGCTGTGGATGGACTCCATCCAATGGCCACAGAAGCTGAGGCGGACACCAGGGTGGACCATGGACAGACTTATGTTACCAGCAGTGATCAGCCTGCTTGTCAGCATGTAAGGATTGTTACTATTTCTGCTCCTACTCCTTTCTTTTTGCACTGTAAGACATGTGACTGCAGAGTGAATAAAGTAAAATTAAAAAAAAATTAAAAGAAAAAGCAAACACCAAGTAGGCCTGTGTCTAAGGTCACAGTGTGAGCCCCACACTCTTCGGAGCCACAGCCCTAGAGCAGTGCCTGAGCTCCCTGCGGACTGTGCTGAGCTGTGCTCTTGCATAGTCATCCCTGTGTCCCTAGAGCCCACCCGGAGGCCCAGGCTGGCGGAATGCAGTGAGCTCTGTAAGCCTCCCCAGTGGCTCCTCGCTTTCATTTGCAGGGCTTCCTGGCCTGTTCTTTCTGAGGCATCCTCGCTGTGGAGCCATCAGCTCTGGCACAGCCGTGGTGGTGGCGACACTTCAACTTTATTTTTGGAAACTGTCAGGCACTTGGAGGCCAGATTTGGGGGAGGTGGGGAGAGAGGCCAAAGAGAATGCGTCAAATAATGCTGAGTGAGACCATTTTTGGTCAAAAGTAGGAGCCGCTGAGGCCTTGTGAATGGAGGAGTGAACATCCAAGCGTGTGTAACCCCCTGATGTGTGTAGCTCCCTGGAACTGGTGACCAGTCATCTCCAGTCACCACACCAGCTGCCAGAGACGCTTCCCTGATGCCACAGGCCTCACCATCTCCACGAATAGTATATATATAATTTTCTTTTTTTAATTAATTTGTTTTTATGTGTGTGGATGTTTTGCTTGCAAACCTGGTGCCCTCAGGAGTGTTGGCTCCCCTGGAACTGGAGTTAGGAGGGTCTGTGGTTGTGAGCCTCTGTGGTTGCTGGGAATTGAACCCGGGTCCTCCAGAAGAAAGCAGTGGCTGCTCTAACCCTGAGTCATCTCTTCAGTCCCTTAATGATTTTCTTTTAAAGAACCAAAGAAGAAATGGTGATTAACCACTGTGTGTGTTGCGCAGGGTTTTAGGCCTCAGATGCCAGAAAAGGCCTCTTCAGGAGGGACAGGGGGACGGAGGTTCCTGTGGCCCTGTAACTTTCCATATAGCGTTTTGTGTCTTTCCACTTTTTGACTGTTTGTGTACTATAATCTATTAAATTATTAACAGCAACAGCACAGGAAAGGCAGGAGGAAGCTGCAGCATTCCTTTCCTGTATAATAAATATTTAACCTGAGTTTTCACTTAAAAAAAAATAAGAGTAAGCCATAAAAGGATTAGCAGGGAGGTTAATGGTCTCATTGGGCCTATTAGCACACCCAGGGCTATTCCCCAGCCTGGCAAGAAGGTACATTTTGTATTCCCAAATTATGTAGGTTTGAGGTTGACAAAAGTATATACCTTGACCTAAGCCCTTGTGGATAATTTGCAATACTTTGTTTTACAAATATTATCATAATCCTAGAAATTAAATTTCCAAAGGACTTTTTCCTTGTTACCTGGCACCAGTCTCCTCCCCTCTTATACACCGCTCAGACACCTCCCCTTAATACCAACAGAGGTGGAGAAGCATGTGCACCAAGTAGGAGCCAGGGACAGCCATTTTGCTCATGGCACCCCGAGAGTCCATCCTCTACCTTTAGGAAAGGACTCGCAGGAGCCTCACTGCCTCCCCTCTCACGTGACGCTCCAAAACAGAGCTAGGGAATGTAAAAGGGGGTGCGCATCTTATTTAAGCCACTTACTGTGGCAGGTTCCCCAGGCTCTACAGCTTGGAACAAGGAAGTCAAAATGACCCAAGGGAACCAACAAGTCACAGAGACCTGGTCTTGGAAATCAGGTTCTCGTTGGCTGGACTCAACCCAGAGAAGATGAGATTCAGGGCCACTGCCTTCTTCCTTCCCAGGGTGCTGGGTGAGGAGATGTAAGAGATGCACCCAGTGCCGATGAGGGGTTCCTGAAGGTCCACTCATTACCTTCTCCACTACCAGGCAACCTGACACTGAGTCAGTAAGGCTGCCTTTTCTTTCCATGCTTAAGCTGGAGTGTGTGATGGCTTTACTATATCTCATAACCAGATGGGTCCTTGTTTCAAGAGGGTATGGTGACAAACACTTATAAGCTTGACAAACACTTTGGGAGGCTGAGGCAGGAAGATTGCAAGTTTGGGCCAGGTTGGTCTAGATTATATACCGAGACACCAAAACCCACATGCATCCCTCTAGAAGGTCTTATCAGCTATGTTCTTGTGGAAGGCCTAGGAGGCCACCCTTGGCCCAAAGCCTTTCAAAGAGACCTGACCTCAGCTATAAATATCTGAATTAAGGCCTGGGCAGTTCCACCTGGATCACCCTGGCCTGAATCTTCTCACTGCCCTTCTCTTGGGGAAGGAGGACTAAGATGGGGAAGCCTGAAATGGGTATTAAATAGCAGCTTTTCTCCCCAGCCTTACGGCCAACTGCCAATACCTTCCTTTTCGGCAAGCCCTGGCCTCAGCCAGCCAGTGCCAAGCTACCTCACAATTCCAAGAAAGCACAGAATCTTCTCTGGTTGGGAGTTTCAGGGAATGCTGGACAGACACGCCTGGGTAAGTGAGTAAAGAGCCAAAGATAGTGGTTTAATGATTTGCTCATCACATTCTGAAATTCTCTGCTGAGGTAGGTCTCAGCAGCAAAATCATCTGCAGAGACCCTGAATTGAGCCCTCAAGTAAGGATATTTTCATCCTTTCTTAGTCCCCATCTCCATCTCTACCCCAACACACACACACACACACACACACACACACACACACACACACACACA
>NW_026596040.1:699421-713108 GCF_907164565.1 Psammomys obesus | reverse complement strand
CACACACACACACACACACACACACACACACACACACACACACACACGTTTATCTTGTTCCTTGGATGGCACAGGAAATATATGGACTAATCCATGGATTGAATTCTCAGTGTGAAGAATAATAAACCATATAAAACGATATCCAACACTACCATAGTGACAAGATACAATTATTTATTTGTCAGATTGAAAAGATGAAAATACCTGGAAATGTTCAACCCTGGTGAGGGTGTGGAGGAAGGAACACACTTGGACCTGGGTTTTGTTTGTTTGCTCGTTTGTTTGTTTTTCGGCTTTTTGAGACAGAGTTTATCTTTGCGGCCCTGGCTGTCCTGGAACTCTGTAGACCAGGCTGGCGTCAACTCAGAGCTCTGCTTGCCTCTGCCCCCCGAGTGCTGGGATTAAAGGCGTGTTCCACCCACTAGTCGGACCTGTCTTATGTAAGCAGGGACATGTGGTTATAGCTCTGGTGATGGCAGCTTGGCAGTGGCTAGCAGCTTCTCAACATGCAAACCTTAGTGCCAGTGACTTGCTTTGAGGAATTAAGTTACAAAGCCACTCCTGTCTAGTCAGAGTGGTATGTGAAAAGCAAGGCCAGCCACCATATACACGTTCTTGTGTCATGTAGTCTCAGAGCCCAGACCTAATGCGTTCACCCCTCCCAGCTCCCACACATATGCTGTCTCTTATATCAAGAGACAGAGCTTGAAATCCCAGCCAGCCCCTGAGAGTCTGGGCTGAACTTGCAACTGGCTTTGGTAACAGGCTTTGGTAGGGGTCACGTTCCGGAACCTAGTCCATTGCTGTGAGGAGCCTAAGTCGCATGGGTGAACTAGTGAGATGTGAGTGGGCTCTTCCGGTGACAGACTCCTCCCCCCCACAGCCCCAGCTACCAGCTGGCACCAACTGCCAGCTATGTGAGTAAGGCGATTTTGGAGGTTTTACTTTCATCAACATCACAGGACAGAGGAAAAACTCAGACAATCCAGAGAAACATGAGAAATAAGTTACTGCTTGGTGTTAGGGTGTTGATTTCACTCAGTGGTAGAGCAGTTGCCTAGAAAAGGCAAGGTTCTGGGTCTGGTCCTCAGCTGTGTGTGTGTGTGTGTGTGTGTGTGTGTGTGTGTGTAAGGGAGTTGTTGCTTTAAGTCACTATGTTTTGAGGGATTTGCTACCCAGAAATAGATAACAGATATAATATACATTATCATTCTGGATTAAAAACAGGAAAATTTTGGAAGCAAAAAAGCAAACTGAAATATAGTTGCACGCATGACAATCCACACACCCAGGAGTGCTATCCAGCCACAGTGGAGACTGTAGCAAATCCAAAAGTTGTGATGGAGAAAGATGAAAGAAAAGAACAAAATTTGGAATAACAAAACCAGTATGATTTTGTTTATGTAAAAATGTTATTTGTATGAGTGTAATTAAAGTTAGACGAGCCAGCATAGTGGCACATGCCTTTAATCCCAGCACTTTAATCCCAGGCTGGGGCAGAAGGATCTCTGTGAGTTGGAGGTCAGCCTGCTCTATACAGTGAGGTCCCAGACAGCCAGAGATACATAGTAAGACCCTGTCTGTACAAAAAAAAAAAAAAAAAAAAAAAAAAAGAAAGAAAGAAAGAAAGAAAAGAAGTTAAATGAGTGGGCTGACAAGATGGCTCAGGGGGTAAAGGTACTTTCTATCAAGCTTGAATACTGAATTATTATTATTTTTTTCGTTTGGTTTTTTTCGAGACAGGGTTTCTCTGTGTAGTCTTGGACTTGCTTTGTAGACCAGGCTGGCCTCAAACTCACAATAATCTGCCTGCCTCTGCCTCCCCGAGTGCTAGGATTATAGGCGTGTGCCAACTATCTAGATTGAGAGCAGCCTGGGCCACAGGAGAAGCTGCTTTCCAGAGGGACCTGGGTTCAGTTCCCATTTGGGTAACTTACAAGTTTCAGGGAACCTTAAGCCCTCTCTAGTTTTTTGTGGCCACCAGGTGCAAAAGTAGTAAGCATATATGCAGGCAAAATACCCATACACATATAATAATAATAATGATGATGATGATGATGATGATGATAAGAAGGATGCCTCAATTTTCTTGTCTGTGAAACAGGAAAACAGTGGTGCCAATTTCATGTGACTCTTGTGCTGAGTGGATAAAATGAGTCCTGTGAGATGCTTAAACTTGAATGCACAGTGAGTACCAATAAACAGGGATGATGTGCTAAACCCTGAGCGCACAGACTGTAATAAAAGACTTTTAAAGGGTGCACAACAAACACATGTTGGCTGAGTGTGACTCAGAGACCACCATGTGGGACAGAGCAGTCAAGGGGATGTCCTACAGACCTCACTGGAAGCTGAAACAAGCCCTGTTGGCAGGGCAAATCCTTCATCCTGCCCTGAAGGCTCTGCAGTGTCCCCAGCCAGACAGAGGTACTGCCAAGCTCCTGCTAATGTGGTTGACTGAACCTTATCTCTGGCCTCGGTGTCCAGAGGGTTGGGCTGACCACAGAGAAAGCAGCCGGAACAGGCCTGCTGCTGCCCCCAGCAGGAGGGTGGACGGTGGCCCGGGCTTGGGGCAAATCTACAAAGTGCGTTATTTGTTACAGGGTGAGGAGGAAGCAGTAAGTGGTCCTCTGTCCTCCATTAACAGCAGGCTGCAGTCAGGCTGGAGCCTCAGGCTGCGCAGTCGGCCTTGTTTTTAAACACATACGGCCAGTCCAGCCCTTTTAACCCAAAACAGCTCGGGGTTCCAGCAGGAAGAAAACAGTAGCCTTTGGTCTACAAACCCCACAGCTGGGTGCAGCTTCAGGGCATTTCTTTTCAGCTCAGAAACAAACAGAAGATAAGAATATTGTGATTTAAGAAGAAAAAAGGAACTGTGCTTTTAAAATGGATTATTCCAGGTCAGGGACCTTGGCTACTTATAATTCGGTTTACTCTGGAACCTATTGTACGTAGACAAAGCTAAGAGCATATAAAAATAGATTACTCATCAGGCATGGTGGCACATACGCCTTTAATCCCAGCATTCAGGAGGCAGAAGCAGGCGGATCTCTGAGCTGAAGGCCATCATGGTTGACAGAGTGAGTTCCAGGACAGCCATGGCTACACAGAGAAACCCTGTCTTGAAACAAACAAACAAACAAACAAACCCTCATCTACAGAGAAATACAAATTATTTATTTATCTCTACCTCATATGCTTTTGGAGTATCTTTTCCCATCCTGTCCAAGCCCTTCTCACTACTGAAAATCATCTAAAGGTTCTTGAAGGTTTGAGCCTTTGGCCTGTGTACGAGGCCGTAGAATCTGTTCTTTGAAAAGCGTAGACCCCTCAATACAGATGTGCCCTTCCTGGGTCACACTGACATGTGGGGTTTTGGCAATTCTCAGTCCACGATTGATTTGATCCCACTTAGAACCAGAAAAGCTCTTGAGGGTGTGCCAGGCTGGAAGCCACCGAAGATGGAGACCTTTATGTGATTACCCTGGGTAGCGCCCTGACTCTCCCCTCTGACAAGGATGTACAGTGGGGTCTCTGGGGCCCAGCCAAAGTCCATCACCTTAAGTGCACCCACAGACAGGTGAAGGCCACTAACAACCTCTTTAGGGGACTTGATCCAAGGCCTGTCAGCTTCTAGAATCCCCCAAGGATCCTAAGGCCTTGTCAAATAGCGATGGCAACAGGGCTAGGCAGTGAGATAGACACATTTGCGTCCCTCAAACCTTAGAGAAAAGTAAAAACACAGCCACTCCTGATGAGGGGCAAGCAAAGGGGTCGTCTGAGGGGGTTTCCTTCCCAGAGCCTTTAGTGCCTTACCAAACGGGAGTTCTGTGCCACCATCTCCCAGCCTTCCCCACTCTACAGAACCCTCCCAAACCCTGCAGAAAGGCTGAGACTAAAGGATGAGAATCCACAGCTGTTAGGCTCAGCGGGGAATGGCTGGCTTCTAAATGTGAGCCTGATTGCAAACAGACACAGTCCCAAACCTACATACAGGCCACATGCATAAACTGGAAAAACAACAACAACAACAACAAATTAAATACAAAACAGGAAAAAGAGATAGAGCGCTATGCACACACTCACACAGTCTTCTAGTTAACATGAGGGAGAAAGCCAGGGTGGTGATGTCTAACTAGAAAGGAGGGAACTAAGAGCCTCCTAAGGCCAAGGCACAGAGTGGCTTAACCCTCGGTACTCCAGGGTTGGCCCTTTACCGTAAAGGCCTTGCTGAAGTGTTTATTTAATTCCATTTCATTTTAGAGGTGGAGTTAATATAGTATATAGGAGCGTGCACACGTGCGGGAATCAGAAAGTTACATACCTCTACTGTTCTCCTGTCCTCGATCTTCATTTCTGAGACGGAAGCCAGGCTGGCATCTAACAAGCTCACAAGCGTAGGCCTGACTCTGCCTTCCAGTGTTAGGGTCACAGGCAGCACTCATGGCAGGCTGGGGATTTGAACTTGCTTTCACACAAGTGTTCTTACCCACTGAGCCATCTACTCAGACCCACACTTGAGGAGTTGCTGAGCCTTATTAACTGAAGAATCATTAAGAAAGGGTTGGGAAAAAAAGACTGGAGAAGAGGAAAGGCGGGATGGTGGTGGTGGGTGGTGGAGAGGGAATAGGAGGGCAGGGAGGGGAGGGTGGGCCGTGTCTTTAGAAGCCTGAAGGAGATGGTTCCACTGACAGCCCCCTGGATTAACAGCCCTGTGACTGTGCACTCACCTCCTGATCTCATATTCCTACTTTGTGAAAGCAGATAATGTGGCCTGGACAAGGCTGTTGTCGGGATTAAGAGAGAAAAGAGATAATGCATCGTGATTCTCTCTGCACACAGGCTTCCGGAGTGGTGGCGACTCCCCGCCTCTGTCAAATTAGCTTCCTTATTACCTAGTCTTCCCCTTCACATGTCAAAGGTGGTCATTTCCTCTAGGGAAATATAATGCAATAAGATTCCTCCTGTCCATATTGATTTCGGGGGAGGGGGGCAGACGTAGCCACTGACCCTCCTTGAACAGACTGAAACCACGTGACCCACCCCACCACGTTAGCTGGGTGAATTTAAGCCTCAGTCCTCCAGGGACATCAGGACCTCCTAAGGCCAGGCCTCCCTGTCCCCACGTTCTGTCTGCCCAACACTCTTCTGAGCAGCATTTGATTCTACCTTAACTTGCTACTAAGAAAATTCAGTGACACAGGTCTAGGCAGCCACTTGGCCAAGTCTGTGAGTGAAGGAAAAAACAAAACAAAACAGGCCTGATTTTTTCTCAAAAGTCAATCACTGTAGAGATTGTTGTTATGACCCTGAAAACGCTCTTCAAATCTTATTTAAGCAGCTAGTGCATAGAGAGAACCAAGGAGGAACATGGTAGGTGTCTAATAAATATCTGTGTGCCTGAAGGGAGAGATGTGATCAGGTCTGTGGCTACTCTCAGCACTCACCTAAGATGGAAGAGTCACAAATGAATCTTTCTCCCCACCACAAAGTTTTCAGCTACAGGGTCCCCAAAGAGCAGTTTAATTGACTTCCAAAAACATTTCTGATATCACAAAATTCATTTAGAAAAAAAGTTTTATTCTCTTCCCATCTTCATTTTTACCTACGAATTCTTCTGTCAGTGGCCTCGGGACCGGACACACAGCAGGCTGTAATAAATGAGTGTAGAATAAAAGGTGATCAATAATGGCGTCTACAGATGCCGAAAGCCACACTGTTTACTGATGCAATTGTCTGAAGGAGACTGCGGTGCCCCGAGCCAGGCAGCCAGCCATGTGTGCTTCCTTCTACCAGCTGCTTGCCCTAGATAGTATCTTCCTAAGTGGGATCATAAGAGCAGAGCTGCTCTGGGAGCAGAGCATTCTGGTCACTCCAGGGACCGTTAGGAGGACAGTAGTATAGTGATAGGGCCAATGGCAGACACCATGCTGGCTGACTAGACATCTGATATAGCCTTGTAGGGACCCAGATCTTGCTGTGTCACCCAAGCTGAACTCAAACACTGGGGCTCAAATACTTCTGTGTCTGCCGCTGGAGTAAGTTGAAGGGTAGTTCCGATACAATCTTAAATTCTCACAGTTTTATGATGTGGGTTATATTCCTCCCATTGTACAAAAACAAACCATGACAGAGAGACACGAAACAACATGCTGGAGGTTACATGGCCCCTCTACTCCAGAGGGCTTGTGAACCTCTGTGCTCCCTGTCCAGCCCCCACCCCACCCACAGACATCTGCCGGGCACTTTCCTTGGCCTAAAAAGGCCTTCCTATCTTTGCCCCCTTGAAAAGGCCTCGTTGTCCTTCAAGCCTTTGTTCAAAGGCTGCATCTTTCTAGAGTCTTCCACAGTCTTTCTCACAGCCAAGGGCAGAATTCCCTCTTTCCTTCTAACCCCTGTAGTTAAGGGCACCATGCTACAAGCCCACCACACTCAGAGTCAGTAGTCAGAACTCCCTCCTTTATCGTTGTACCTTGAGCACCTTGCAGAGTGACCAGCCTGACACCTGACAGGACCTGAGTAACTGCCCTGTAACTAGATGCCAATGGCTCCCAACACAACAGAAGAAAGTAAACCCGCTGTCCTGCAGTATCTTCATGCTGTCTGCTCCCTGGGAAGCAGCTGCTGGGTGGGCAGGAAGGGAGAGAAACAGAATGAAGAGAATCAGGGGAGCCCTGGGCAGGAGGTCACCCAAGCAACTCAAAGCCATCTGCCCTGGGTGGGCATGACCCTCCCTCCCCAGACAGACCTAGCAACACCATCTGCCCACCTACCATTCCATTTCTGGCCCCCTCACTCTCACTGGCTTCCCCTCCTCACCCCATGTATCTGAAATGCCACCCCGATAGTAAAATTTCTCTCTCAAGGGAACCAGAAGAAGGTGATTGGCTTCCAGCCCGGAAGCTTTCTGGCAGTGGGAACAGGAGCTCACTCCTCAGCAGCCCCGACTGCTCCTGCTTTCTCATCTCTCATCGGGGGACTTCAGCAAAGGAGGTGGAGGAAAGGGGAAGCAGATCACTGGCATGGCACACAACTGCCCTGGTTTGGACTGAGGCGGCTGTGGGGCCCCCTGGCTGGCAGAGTAGGAACACTGCTTATAAAGCAACGAACGGAACAAGCAGAAGGCTTCCAGAAGGCCCCTTGAGCCCCCAGGTTCCAAGATATTTCTGGAGACAGATCACACATACCTACAGGCAGGGCCGGCTGTCATTTATTGTTCAGACGGAGATCCCTGTCAAACAAAAGCAGTTCCAGGCAGACCTGGACCTGCCCCAGGCCAGCTGGGAAGTCTGGGCCTTGCACCTGTGTTGCTGAGGACAGAGAACCTCCCCTAAAAAGCCAGGGTTACATAGAGCCAAGAGTCACACCTGGGGCTGCTGTCAAACTTTCCCAGAAGAAACAGCCTCGGGCACCACCAAGAGATGCCTGACATTGCTCCAGCTGGATGTGGTGGTGCAGGCTTTTAATCCCAGCACTTGGGAGGCAGAGGGGCAGGCGGATCGCTGTGAGTTCCAGGCCAGCCTGGTCTACAAAGTGAGTCCAGCACATCCAAGGCTACCCAGAAAAACCCTGTCTCGAAAAACAAACAAATAAACAAACAAAAAAGAGAGATGCGTGATGTCATAACATCAGGTGCGCCTTGCCTGACGCCCTCTGACCTCTGCCCATTGCACATGCCATGGGGACACTTTCTGGGTAAAGCAAATTGGAGAAGCAGAAGATCTCACCAGAGGGTGAGTCTACAGAGTGGCTTACAGAGTGGCTACTCCAGAGAGGCCCCAGGACTTTTAACTGTCTCTTCCCGGGTGGGACAGGTTTTGTGCCTTGCCACTGGCCTCTGGCCTCTGGCTACAGTCCCTCTGTACAGACAGAATCCTCTAGGGCATCTGGGAGAAGGCAGACACAGGCGAGCATGGGGGATGCTATCAGCGAGGCTGACAGGAAGAAGAGTAAGGACTGTGCTTTTCCCAGGTCAGAATGTGGGCGGGGACTCCCTGCTCCCCTTCCTTCCTCCCTTCCGGCTCAGAACAGACTGCAGGTTTCAGGGTGAGGACTCAGGACAGCCTACCTGCACCTGCAATCGAGTGATCGGAGTAGACTGCTCCCCTGTATAGACTGAGGGATTGTCTAGGGTGACGGTTCAGGAATCTTCTACTGTATCGTTTCTGCATGTCCCTATACCCTTCCATACCAGGGATAAGTGGCCACTGGTGAACAAAACCTTTATCTTGCAGGTTATTGCAGGAGGGAGAAAGAGAGAGAGAGAGTTCATCAGAAGACTGTGTGAGTTTCTGGGGAGAGCAGCCTTCTTCACGAGGCCGATGTAACACATTGTCCATCGACCCAAGGCCTTTTTAAAAGAATTTTTGGAGAGACAGGTCTTCCCCAGCACGAAGACTACAAATGCATGCTGTGTCAGTAATTACACAGGCGCCGTGGATCTGAACTCGGGTCTTCATGCTTGCGTCACGCCCATACTTACCCACCTCGGCATAGTCCCAGTGCCTCAGGCCCTTTTTTAACAAAAAGAGACATATTTAATAGCTGTGCATGTGAGGACTTGAATGCATGGCTACTAAAGCTTTTTTTTTTTTAAGCCTTTATCCCTTCACTTCCTGGGAACATCTTACAACTGGGGAACCAGGTCTGGGGGGCAGAGTCAGGCACCCCAAGAGACAGGTGAGGAAGCAGAATGAGGTGGGGTGTCTCCTCTGGGTCTTTACTTTCTAATCCTCTTAGGCTGGTCCTGTTGAAACCTCTGTGCCTGCCAGACACCATCTCCACCCTAATGGGACCTGCTCCCACCACCTCCTTGGGTGGGCTCTGCCTCCCCATCAGCTGCTATGTCCCTTGTTTCCCTGACTCCTTCAAAAACCACCTGTTTATTAAACTCATGCATAACCAAATGTACATCATCTCAGAATGCACAGGGATGGCCAAGGCCCGGAGCAAGAAAGGGACAAGGGGCTGGAGAGATGGCTCAGAGGATAAGAGCACTGGCTGCTTTTCCACAGGCCATGAGTTCAATTTCCAGCACCCACATGGTGGCACACAACCATCTAGAGTGAGATCTGGTGCCCTCTTCTGGTGGGCAGGTGTATGCAGGCAGAAACCCTGAATACACAATAAATAATTATATCATAAAAAAAAAAAAAAAGAAAGGGACAAGGTTCAGAAAAGGCACTTTATACAGAAGAAACGCAAACAGTAAACAAACGCTTCTTGATAATCAACAATCCAACTATGAAGCCTTGTCAGGGACATACTCCACTTATTCATGAGCAGAGAATAAGACACAGCCCAGATACCACCCTGTACTGACAAGGCCTTGGTCTCCTGATGGTGTAGTCCTTCCGACAGCAACTCAGTAACACATGTCACACACCACAGAATGTTCAGCTTTGCTAGGTTGGTGCACGCCTTTAATCCCAGCACTCGAGATGCAGAGGCAGGCGGATCTCTGAGTTTAAGGCCAGCCTGGTGTACAAAACAAGTCCAGGACAGTCAGAACTACACAGAGAAACCCTACCTTGAAAAACAAACAAACAAAGAATGTTTAGCCTTCGAGGCAGGTAGCCAATTCCTCGGAGTTTTCCTTAAGAATTCAGAAGAGAAACAAAAGAAAAATCCACAGAGAATCTCACAAAAATGCAAACTGTTCAGATGAAACCTACAAGAGTTAGGCTGGCTAAGGAAATAATGCTTTATCCGCTCAGTGTAGTAGTATCCAGTCTGTAACACTGAAAATATAAGGGCTTCATAAAAATATTTATAACGCATATAAAGTCAAACAAGAAAGCCTGAAATACCATCTGTGCTGATCCGTGCTATGAAGGAATACAAACGCCTAGGGGCAAAGATCTGAGGGAGATATTTAAAAATAAAAGCGCTTATTAAATTAAGGTGGTGTGGCTATAAGGCCTATTTTTTTCCTATGAAGATTTTCTTTACTATGCAATATATTTAATACATAGTTAACACACTATTGTTTCAATGGTTACATGCAAAATGGGGGAAACAATCCCAAGGTAACAAATGCCGTGTGCTTAGCAACCATAACAGCCTCATTTTTCTACATTCCTGTTTCACAGAACACGTGCTAAGACAACAGTATGGTGTGCTAGCTGGAACGCAGGCGTGACTGGGACAGGATGTCAGAGCGGTGTGGCTCTGGGTAAGCTACGTGGTTTCTTCGTCTGAAATATAGAAGAGCATATCCACTTCCCAGAGGCCTTTGGAGGAACCCAGAATGATGGACGGCAGGAGACCAACAAGCGATCAGGCTGGGGATTTAGGGTTTGCTTGCACACAACTATCTGGGCTAGATATCCCACTCCACTTTCTACATGCACAGATCATCCATCCAAAGGGAACAGTGTGCTCCTCGAGGCTGCCTCCTCTGGGGTCAACGGGGTAACAAACTGAACGTCCGCTGATGTGGGCCTTCAGGTGAATGTTGGATAGATAACCCTTTGGTTTGTTGTTAGGGCAAAGGAAGTAAAGATTGAAAAACGAGTGACCTTTTGGAAAAAGACTGAAGAGAGTGTGTCCCTTCATAGGCAGGGCTGAGGTGGAGAACCCCGGCATGAGAGTCCTGCCCCAAAGATTCTCCCACCCATTCCAAAAGAATGAAGACCCCAAGTACCTGAGAAGGAAGGGAACTGTGTCTCACACCCCTCCTCCTCCTTTCTGTTTGGGTGGAACGCTCCGGGGGCCCTGCCGTTGCCTGACTCACAGATGCATGCACTCGTGAACTTGCAAGAACGCACAGGAACGAACACACGTGGGGCCCTCTGGCTGGTTTCCAAAAAAGTTGGGTGATCTCAGGGGAAAGTGGAGGAAATGAAGTTTCCTTCAGAGAACCTCGACCTTTCAGTCAGACTCACTCTTCAGCCTCCTAAAGACAGGAGGCTCCCTGGCTCCGTCCTCGGGAAATTGGGAATTTAGCTTGCCAGGAGGAACTGAATTTCAGGGCAGTAAGAGAGGGCCAGTCTTCTCTACAGATTCACGATTACAGTATAGAAGGCCCAATAATTAGGAGGTCACCTTTGCGATCCGTCAGGGGATAATAAAGACTCAAATGCTCTGCTATTAATTAAATCTCATCTTCGTTGAGCTGGAGTTTCACGTGGTGCCAAAGCATCTGTCCCTACGCTTGTGTTGATTGCAAGTAGGACAAACGACAAAAGGAATTTGACACTGGCTGAATCTTCTTACTCTAGACACAGCCTGAACCACAGAGACAAACAAGATATTCCTCCATGATGGGCAACTCCAGGAAGCATGGGGTGTGACGAAGCCAGAATGTAATTAAGCTGGCAACTCTCAACACCTGAAAGCAGGTGATGGCTAGGGAGGAGTCAAACATCGCTACCGCTACCGGGAGATGGCCTGACCCATCCCGCAGGAGCAGGCAACCTGCCCGGTTTCCTAACAAGGCGGTGAGCAACTGATATCGTAGGAGGGAAGGGGGCCAGGAGTGTTGTAGAATAAAAGTATCTCAGAAGACATGGCCACCAGGCTCACTATCTGGGCCTGATTTGAACAAACCAGCTGTATGCAGTATTTGGGGGACACCTGAAGAAACGCAGATGTGGATTTGGTATCTAATGGCATCAAAGGCATTTCTACGTTGTGATGCAGCACTGATGTACGGAACACACCTTGCTTCAGGGAAATTGTACAATGCTTGTAACATACTTTAAGAGTTTGGCTTAAAAAAAAAAAAAAGAAGTGTAGCTAACATGACCGAATAATGTTACCAATTCCAGTGGTATTTGTACAAATAAAATGTACAAAATGTACAAATGTGGTGCCTAAGGTACCCCGCAAAATAAGAGAAAAGAAAAGCAAATAGCGGCTGGCTATGCTGGCCCTGGACAGTCATCCTAACAGGAGCTATCATGGGGAGAATCAGGATTTCCAGAACCCACATAAAGATGGCAGAAGAGAATTGGCTTCCAAAATCATCTGTCCTCTATATTCCACACTCACGCCTGCATACACACATTCACATTATATTTAATAAATTCATTAAGAGAGAGAAAGAAAGGAGACACTTTAAATTTTTTCTTTTGGAGAGATGACTGAGTGGTTGAGAGCATTTTCTGCATAACCTTGAGGACCCGAGTTCAGATCTTAGCACTGATGTGACTTGCTGGAAGTGGTCCAGAGTGGGCCTGCACCTCCAGGTCTGTGGGGTGTGGAGATAGCAGGACTGCTGTCAAGTGCTGGCTGTCACCTCACTGGAAAAAAAAAATCAAGCTTCAGGTTCAAGGGAGACTTTGTTTCAAGAAATAATGCAGAGTGACACCCAATGCTCTCCTCTGGCCCGTGTCCTGGGTCTGTCTACACACAGGTGTGCAAACACCAGATAAACACCAAAAATTAAAATCAAACAGAGGGGAGAGCAATTAGGGGAAGATAACCAACATTTATTTCTGCCTTACACACACGTGCAGGTGCACACACACGCCTTTGAGTGTTACATCTCAAGGACTGATTGAAATGTTATTGAGAAAGCTCGAGTCAACCGATATTCTCTGCGAGAGGTTTATTAGGAGGGTATGGAGGGAGGGGGGAGCAGGACATGGAGAGAGAGAGAGAGAGAGAGAGAGAGAGAAAAGGGTAGGGGCTCCCTGAGAGAGAGAGAGAGAAGAGAGTAAGAGAGTGTAAGAGAGAGTGTGTAAGAGAGAGACCACATGTCAGGGTTGGCCCTTTAAGGGGCAAGGTAACCACGCCTTCCAGGTGTGGCCACCTGGCTGGTGACACATGATGACATCATAAGTTGCTAAGGTAACCCAGGAGCAGGTTGTGTTCCAAAATACTAACACTGATCCCTTTGCTGGATTTCATTTTATTTTATTTTACTTATGTGTTCTATGTGCGTCTATGAGAGTGTATGTCCCATTGTGTGGGTGTCCGTGAAGGCCAGAAGAGGGCGGTGGATCTTGGCCTGGAGCTGGAGGTATGGGCAGTTGTGAACCATGATGAAAGTCCTGGGACTCAGGACCTCTGGAAGAGCAGCCAGTGCTCTCCAGCCCCAGTAAACGCTTTTAACCCTGAGCCATCTCTCTAGCCGCCCTTTCCTAGATTTCTACAGCATCTTGCAGAATGGAGATGGCGGGTTCTAGGAAGAGCCAAAATGGATATAAGACTGATTACTCTCGCCCTAAATAGGCAGGCATTCCGTAGTCTGAACACTTCCAAAAGCTAAGCCCTTCAGATCTGCAGAAACCAGATTTCTCTGTCTCTCTTTCAAGACAGGGTGTTTTTGTGTAGCCTTGGCTGTCCTGGAACTCACTGTGTAGCCCAGGCTGGCCTCGAACTCAGAGATCCACCTGCCTCTGCCTCCCGAGTGCTGGGATTACAGGCGTGCGCCACCGTGACTGGCACTTGTTACCCACGATTAGAGGACTAGCCTCAGAGAGGGTAAATTACGGTCCAAAGGTGGCTCAGCTGATGGGTGACAGCTGTTGGACAAGTCCCCGCGAAGACAGAACTTCAGTCATTGAAAATGAAGTTTTTATCGCTGTGAGTTCGAGGCCAGCCTAGTCTACAGAGGTGAGTTCTAGTACAGCTGAGGCTACACAGAAAAACCCTGTAGAAAGAAAGAGAGAGAGAGAGAGGGGGAGAGAGAGAGAAAGAAAGAAAGAAAGAAAGAAAGAAAGAAAGAAAGAAAGAAAGA